>NC_055661.1:13194732-13352232 GCF_017976325.1 Chelmon rostratus
TGCCCTTTTTTCAAAAACCGGAATACAACATCTGTTTGGGTTCATCTGCAAGAAAACATTAACGAATGCTTCAACAGAAATTGCATCATGAACAAGGACAACACAGACACATGAAAATGGGCAAAGCCAGTTTCCCTCCTGACAGCAAGAGATTAACTCAGCAGCTCAGGTTCAACGAAAAGAAATTCTCCAGACTTGATTGAAATATTTGATCCCTGCTCACATTTTTGTGAACTACGGCTCTGATCTGTTGTTATATGCATATCAATGGAAACGGTGCACTGTGCACTCATTGAAGAGGCGAAAGCTCACTCACCCACATGTCACCACAAGATTTTCCTTGCACCTCACACATGTCAGAAGGAAAAGATGAGCAGCATGAGAAACAATGGTGCAAACAAGGCTGTTTGACAGAAAAGATAAGATAACAAAATAACACTGGTATTGGTCCAATTACATGACATCTGCTCCCTACCTACCAATGTGAAGATGAAATGCTCCATTACTGTGCAGTCTGGAGGTGGCCTCTGTTGCCTCATGTTCATTGCTCTTGTTGTAGTCATTCCTATCATCCTCATCCATGAACACAAACAAACACCTTCACAATCACACCAGGCTTAACGTGTCTCTCTGCCATGGAAAGCAGACAAATAACTCCAGCCCGTGGCAAACAAATTGGCTAAAACACAATCTTTGGGCGACTGGAACTCATTTTAGCACAACTAGCTATGGTGTTTGTCATTTGTCTGTAGCACCAAACTATCTGTTACTTCCCCCTCACACCTCTGAGTCTCTTTGCACAGGAAGTTCAGTTGCCACAAAGACCAGCATTTTTCTTACCCTCTTGTTTGTGATGAATGCGGTTAAGCCTTTTGGTGTTTAGGTGGGTTTTGCACACATTCTCGCATTTTATGGTTATTGTTTCAAACGATTTTATTGCATCTTTTATTATCATGATGTGATAAAATGGGGTGGAAATGTAATTTAAATCCCCTCCCGATGATCTTGTATGACCCTTACAATACAATGTGTGTAACACACATAGTATTGTATTCCTTCACTCCTTACGTGGGCTTTTTGTCAACTGTTTCCAGTTATGGACTGTATTTGGAAGCCTCCTTCTTCCTCCCTTTCCTTGTGTTTCTTCTGTTCCTTTGTGTCATATTAGGGTACATCCCAATTCTCTTAAATTGCATCCAGGTTTCCCTTGCTTGCATCTTTTCCTTGCATCTAGCGTGGAGAGAGGAAACCCCACAGGGACAGAAGAAAGGAGGACATATGTTTTAAGAGAATTGAGATGTCCTTTCCTCTGAAGCGTCACGTGAAGCGAGGTCTCTTTCTGATGACGGCTGCATTTACAGTTATACACACAACCCCCCGCCCTCAATACTCCGTTTAGACACATTCCATTATATTTACATTATTTACATTAGTCACCAGCACTAGCAAATAAGCATTTAGCACTTTTATTAATGCACTTGAGAATTAATTAGTTCATTCTTGGCTGGATGCCTCTTCCCGGTAAACAGGTGGTCAGGTGGTCTAACCTGAACTTTATCAGCCTCGCTGTGTCTTCTTTCCCTGTTCAATGAGACAGATTCATATAATTCATATCATATAATCAGAGTTGTCAGTAAAGGGAAACCTACAAGCCATGTAACACATTATTTCACTCAGATAACACGCAGAACAAGTGACGAGAGGCCGATGTGTTTGGTTTATATATCAGTGACAGTTCAGGAAACATAATGAAGCCACGTGAAGGCTTGTAATCATTACGTCAAAGTTTCCGACACGAAAGTTTGATAAATAAGAGTGCTGTTGTCTACATGATCAAATATGTTCCACACGTGCTGGGAGGCTGCTGTTTGTGAGATTTATAACTTAACTAAACAGGTTGTGGATGAGATACATTTAACTGAAACATGACAGATCCCCATGTTCTTGTATTATTGCTCTTCATCTGAATTACAGCCAAACAACATCCTGCTGTTTATACAGTATGCTGTCCAAAGAAGTATAATGGGAAAAGGCATGTGTTTTTGTTGGGCAAATTCATGATTAAAAAATATTAAAACAACAATAGTGAAGGTTTTTGTTAGCGGAAAACTGGAGCCCTAATCAACTCTAAACACAACCACAGCATTTGCTTTGCACTCTAGTGGGGTATCAAAAATATTATATATAATATTAAATGAAATATCTACATATCGAAAATATTTCCATAACCTCACATTCAAAAATAATGTTTCCCACTACAATCCACCAGTACTTGTTTAATTTCCTCTTCGTGCGCCACACAAGAGACCCTGTTCATGGCAGTTATTGATAAACTTGTGGGAGTGTCAGTAGAGGAAACCTTTGTTCAAGCAATCACCTTGCAGTGCTTAGCTCGCAGTAAGCATCGGGCATCCACTGTCTAATAGCCAACCTGCTCCATGTGTACTGAGAAGTACCTGTTTGGATTCATTTTTGACAGCTCCAGCAGACACTTCACACTGCATCAGAGCTCACCATATTTAAGGTTTGTAAAGCTTTGCAATTAAGAAATTTAAAAGAAACTTAACATTGCTAACTTAATAATATGCTATTAGGAGACATAAGCTTTTGTCTACTCAAATGATTAATGCTGCTGATAATAAGTTTAAAAGTGGTGTTTTAAAGTTTTTTTTAAGTTTTACTGTTTTATCATTTTATCATTTACAGCGCAGAAATCATTAAATAAAGTCATTATAACATAAATATTCACTGAAAGAATTAAAATTAAATTTTTGCTATATGAATGAATGATGAGAGAATTTATTATATACTTTATATAAAATATATAATATTATATATTTTATATAAAATATATTTTATTTAACAAGGTAGTGAGTATATAGGTTCACAAGCATAGATGGAGCAACTCATCATTAGCAATCATCATCAGCTCATAATTAGTGATTCACTGTATTTTACAATGTGTGCTCAGGCAGCTTATGAGCATCTGCTTATCCAATATTTATTCTGGATCTCCATGCGATTCATTAACCATGGTAATTACTCACCTGTTTTCTTGTTTACTGGTATAATCTACATAAAATTAATCATTTTGGCAGACTTGTTGATAAAAAAAAAAAGTATTTGCAGTGTGAAAGATAAGAAAAAAAACTTCCAATATCTGGAGTTCTTGGTCTGTTGCTTTTCCATCTCTGTGAAGACATTTTTATTGTGCACGTGAGAAGGGACGGCAGTCAAAAGAGGTCAATTGCCACAAACAACTCCTTTGTGTATTCTTGGCCTAAATGTCAACAAAATCTGGCTGCTGCCAATGTCACAGGCTTTGGCTCACTTCCTGATAACAGAAAAGACTTTCTCTACTATCGACACTGTCGCCATTTCCCCATGCTGCTGGACCTTCCTGACAAATGTGAAGGAGCTGCTAAATCAGGGGAAGTCTGAGTCTCCTGCTGGTCATTAAAAGCTCACCTGTGAACTACGACCGCAGAGAGGTGCTGCGCAAAACCTGGGTCAAAGAGAGGCGACAGGATGGCGTGTGGATCCGAAGGATCTTCATCTCAGGAACAACAGCTTCGGGTTTTGAGAAGACGAGACTGAACAAACCTCTGGAGATGGAGCAGCGTGAGCACAGTGAAATCCTCCAGTGGGACTTCAGTGACACGTTCTACAACATATGTCCCACTCCATTCCTATTCTTCCCATTGATGATGTTTACATGGGGATGTGTCTGGCCAAAGCAGGACTTAGTCCTGCTTCCCATATGGGCTTCAGGCCTATGGGTCTGCACATCCCCTCAAAAAAAGTAGATTTATATGACCCTTGTCATTATAAAGATCTTTTAATGGTCCACGGATTCCAACCAGCTAAAATGTATTTTATGTGGAATAAAATGTATGACCCTAGTCTGAAATGTGGTATTATAAATAATAAAATCAATAAGTATTAAACTTAACATGAAAAAATTATAAAATTCCTTATGTAAAATGTGTGTTATTGCTGGAGTGTCAGCTTTCACAGTGATCCACTAATTGTACTTTGGGGAACACAGATGTCAGTAACAATGTTACGAACATGACAGAAGTTGCCACAAAGTTGATTTATATTAAACATTATCAAATACAGCAAAAGACAAATTCTTCACTACAGCAAAACATAACCACGGTATAAATGTAGAAAAGAGAATATCAGATGAAAAAAACATTTTTTCAACACATTTTTAGAAATTACCCCTCGTAAAATTTTAAATCTGCAATTCTTCTATACACTACACACTACACTACAAATGTGAGTCTTGAGCATTTAAATTTTTCTTTGTTTTATGAACATTGTCAACAATATATTTGTCTATGACCTGAAATAAAGGTACCACACTAAGATCTTAGACATTGTGTAGCTGTGTGTTAGTTGTGGTTAGGGAAAGATTTTTAGAGCTCTGTCACTGTGAACAATAAATGTTCTGTTTCATATGTGCCCAGCCTCTAATGGTTTACACATTTACTCATAGAACTGAAGTTTACGTCCAGATAACTTCTATTTTTCATACGCCTTAGCTAAATGTTGATGTCCTCTTCTGTGGTGAGGCAGGGTTTAGCACAATATCTGCTAGTTTGAAAATCATGCTGGTCACCCAAAACAGCGTTTGATTAAAAACTAATCAACAACAAAAAGTGAGCTTGACCTGTGCTTAGGGAGTAGCCTAGATTAGATTTATGGGAGCCCAACACTCTAACTAAAATTCTGTTATCAGTCTGTGAATGCTTACATGATTGGGTGTGTGTCCAATCCAGTGAGTGTGAGCTCTGTGTAAAATGAATTTCGACAGGGACAGCAAATGATTGGATCATTTCAGACTGTTGCTCTCAAGAGTTCAACTGTGAGGTGCAAATATGCTCCTTGTCAGCCTTTTGGGTGCTCTCTCTCGTCCTGCATGATATCTTCTATTTGGTTTGCCAGGCTGGAGAAGCACGGCCGCTCCTTGAAGTCGTACGCCCAGCACTCCTTCATCAAACCATACACCTGGTGTCACAATGAGAAAAATAAAGTCATCTGTTTTGCTGGGGGATACAGAGCAAATAACTGTTGGTATTTGCATGGCGTAGTATGAGAGTTTGAGTATGAATGGCCAGTTTGGCGAACTGAAGGACAAAATAAGAAGTTTGCAATTTATATCATGACCATACTGGAGAAGGTTGACAGTCTCCTCCACATTTAGCAGGAAATGTTCCCTTAATTTAATCAGAATCAAGATGAGAGATTTCCAATATGGCTACTGTTTTTCAGCAACTGACCCATACAGAGCGAACATACCTTGGGTGGGCAGTTTGGAGGAGCCGGCAACCTCCAGTTATTCTTTAGAATATTTGCCAGATGCACTGAGAAGGATGGGCTCTGCACATTGTGTCCAATCTCCTGCATACACAGCTGAAAGAGTGGCATTAGTGAAACTTTTCAATTCTTGCTTATTTCAAAGCACTGGAACATTGTCTTTAGAGGTATGTACCGATAATAAGCCTTCTTACTCTTTTTGGGTTGGAGTTCATGTCACAGTAAGAGAAGAGCTCGTGAAGAACGACTCCAAAACTCCAGACGTCTGACTTGTGGGAGAATCTGAACTCACTGATGGACTCTGGAGCGTACCTGCATTAGATGAACAGTGTGTGCTCAGGTACACCTCCAGGAACTTGAATCTTGAATTTCCAACTGCAGGCTGACTTTTATGAGAATCCATTTTCAGACTTATTTCAAAAGAAAAGTTTGACGTTTTGGGAAATACACTGCTACAGCTTAGCTTAGTGCTGGACTTGAAACATGGGGAAACAGCTTGCCAAGTTTTGAAGTGCAGATTCAAGCAAACAGGCGTCCACAATGCAGAGAGCTACAGATTTCTCTTTTAGCACTTTGGATTTTGAGTTTTCAAACATGAGTTACGCTACCAGAAAATGGGGCTCTCTCCAGGCTGTGTGACTCGGTAGTATTCCTTGTCCGACGGAATAATCTTGGTCAGACCAAAATCAGCAATTTTCACTAGTGACTCACTGGCCACAAGGATATTTCTGGCTGCGAGGTCTCTGTGAACATAACGCAGGGTCTGCAGGTACTCCATCCCCTGAGAAAATTTAAAACAGTAAAAACAGAAGAAAGTGAACAATCAACCCTTGATACTATCTGATAATGAACATAAAGATGATTTAGACAAGAGAAAATAATGCACTTTGTACATTGTACAACAATAAAACACATTCTTTCAGCGCTGTGGCTTTGACTCTTGAAATCCTTACTAATGGTTTGAATGTAATATTTGTAAAGTATGGGAGGTGGTTCATATTTCTTTTCAGGATGGTGCCATGCATGGATTGACTGGAGGAACCTGACCTTTATATTATCCTGAAGGAACCTGACCTTTATATTATCCTGAAGGAACCTGACCTTTATATTATCCTGAAGGAAAAATGTGAATTCAAAACCACACTTGTTGACGAAGAAACACACCCATGTTTTCTGGCAACAGTCATGTCATAGTGAACATGTGTTGGAAATGACAATGATCAATATAAAACTTGTATGACTTTTGTCAAATTCAAAGTAATGGGAGTCCATTCAAACCTTGCTTGCTTTATAATTTTGCGAAGAGAGTCATTGCAGGCTTTTAGCTCATATAGCCGACTCTTACCTTGCAGATCTGAGAAGCAAAAAGCAGCATTCGCCTGGTGTTAACGTTATGTCGTTTATTTTCCAAATAGCCAATGAGGCTGCCATAGGGCAGGTACTCCATCACCAAGCTCATGCTGAGGCGACCTGTGAACAGGCAAACATTAGACTCGTTCAACAGATGAAAACCTTCTAAACTTAGAAGACGCTCCAGATCGTTGACGCATTTCTTGAATCAGTCACAAGTCACTCCGGACGACAGTGTCAGCTAAAGACGCTGATGTTTAAGGTAATCCAGGATGATGCAGGAGATGCATAAAGGTCTGACACGAAAATCATGAGTGCACCATATGGAACATAAAGATACATGGCTGCCTTGAAATTTTAAAGTAAGTGAACTAGTTCTTAAGAGTTACATTAACTCATGAACAATGATTGAATACAGACTCTTGTGGCAAACAGAAGACATGAAATCCAAGCAGTCTAACAACTTTGCTGGTTTACTGAGGCTGATTTTTTGGGTACATCATGTGCTATGTTTGCACCGAGTGTTTTAATACCCATGCTGTAGCAGACTCCTCTGTATTTGACGATGTAGTCGCACTCGAGAACACTGAGGGTTTTGATCTCCTTCTTGAAGTCCTCCAGGGTCGACTGCTTGTTGGGCTGCAGCTTCTTCACAGCGACCAGCTCACCCGTGTTATCACCCAGCGGGTCATAACGGCAAAGCTCAACGCTGCCGAAGTTTCCCTGGAAAAATGCTTTGAGTCACTAAGGTGTTGGTCAGGGCACACATGAAAAGGTAAAACTGTTTGTTTGGGGTGAGAAAAGGGTTGTCATAAAAATCCTTTTCATATCATATGATGCAGCAACAGTAGCTTTAGTTAATGTGCTGTCGTGTTCTCCCTCCACAATATCAATCTGCTCTGGTCTGTGTCAGTGTGCCCATTAAACACAATGTCATGGGCTTAACTTCACCAGCTAATGTCAGTCATTGCATTTTTAAAATAGAAAACAGGCCATGCGATTTTAATTGTCTATACATCATGGGCATACAAACAATGAGCTAGCACAGTACCTTGGAAAAGTCTTCTCAAAACATAAGCTCATGATCATTAAAGTGCACTGAATGGTCCAAAGGGCTCTGCATTAAGTACATGTTGTCATGTTGGTTGCAGACTTACTTTTCCCAGGAGGGAGATGTAGCGTAGGTGTCTCTCCTCAAGCAACGTCTGGATGTGCTGAGCAGGGCTGAGCGCTGTGTACAGGGGGCTCTGTGTGACGGGCTCAGTGCCGTGTAGTATCACATAGTCTGCTATAAAACAGGAGAGATTCTTAGAAATGGCTAATTAATTTGTTCAAATGATGGACATCTTATTTTAAGGGTTTTGCCCCTTTTCAGCTTGGTGAAATCCTAAATAAATCTGTCAGCACTCATTTGCGCTCAGACTTTTGTTTATTTGACCCCTTTAAGAATTCTATAGACAGTTACACATGAAACTGGGTGAATGTAATGTAATAAAGAAGAAAGTGGTAAGTAAATATATTAATATGCCAATCATATTACTATAAATCAACATGCTTTGTTTCTCACACTTTGACCTTGAACATCTCTCCTTGCTATATTTTATATATTTTGTATATTGGTGGCCTTTTCATTAATGTTTCACTATTCCAAATGCAGCTTCATCTGGGTCAACTAAACTAAAACATGTGGTTCATACTGTCTGCATGCATCAGCTGAATAGTGACCCACATCATTACCTGAAGTGATCAGACTGTTGAGTTGACGAATAATACTGCGACAGGAAGGTCTGAGGGCCGCCTGGTAGTCCATACACTGACTGATCAGATCGGCCAGCTCAGTCCACTGGGAGGGAGGCAGCGACTGGAAGGTCTCGTAAAACTGCTGCTTCTGCAGAAAACACATCAGTCGCTCACACCATCAGAGCTTTATTCTAACCTTTATTTAAGTTTCCCTCACTTGTCATTTATATATTTTTTTGTTTATAATTTTATTTTCGTCATTGCTAAACTAAAAATGCTATCATCTAGTAAAGTGTGATACCAAAGGGCTTATTCTGTTAATTCTGGTGTTGAAACAGGTTTTAAAATAAACGATTTCTGCAGTTTCCTAATGTCAGTTCTCCCAGTTAGGACAGACGAAAAAAACTTTAAAATAAAAGTGTATAGAAGGGTGTCTGATAAAAAGAACTAAGACAATGCTCTTTCTCTCTCAAAACAGATACTCAATGAGACTTTTCCCTGGTTCGATAAATGAGGAAAAGTTGCTGGATACATCATCAGGGGGAAGTTCTATGTTTTGGACAGTAAAATTCCTATGGACACATACAGAGGTAAGATAAGATATATTTTGGACTTGGGAACATCTGGGATAAGCAAAGTCTTTTAATTTCTTTCTCACAGGTTTGATCCCATAAGCACTTAACACCTTCAATGCCTTTTTTTCCTGAACTATAATAGAAAATGTTAAGGCTGTATTATTACATACATTACTTTGACAACCTGTTACTCTGTCAGATCAGCGTTCAGTGCATTCTTCACTTATCAGGACAGAAGAGGATGTACCTGGTGTAGTTCCCAGCCTTGCAGTGGATTGTTTCCACTGTTGAAGATTTCCCACATGGTGGCACCAAAGCTCCACTTATCACACTCCAGAGTCAGGTTGTCCGGGGCCTCCACAACTTCGGGGGCCACCCAGGGGATCCTGTCCAGGATCACTAAACAAACCCACACAGATATGCATGTTCATACATTCACGAATATTGCTGAGAATATCTGAGAAGATTCTCAGTCATCCAGGTCGTGGTTATCAAGGAGGGTTGAATCTAGGGCAACTGTTTCTACAACCAAGTCCAGCTGCCCTGGATTCAGCCCTCCTTGGATAATGCTGAGAATAGTTATGTTACACCTTCTTGGGCGATAAAAATTAAATCTAGTACATGTTGTAAAGACTTATGTTATATATTTTTTGATTTTTAGATTTTATCTCTATGCTTGGCTATCTATTCATTTCAGTCTACTCACTTTCATTTCAGTGTTACTAAATTCATCAATAGCCAGACAACCAGATACACCAAAATTAACAGACTGAGTTGGACTTAATAACAGTAATGCATATAATTTTTGTAAGTTATTCTGGTGAGTATCAGCTGCGCTGGGTATTTAAATGGGTCGAGGCGCTGACCATCCAGCTGTGGTGCCACTCGGGCCAAAAATCCTGACAAATGTCACTTTGATCCAGGAGCGATCGAATCTGCATCAGTTGAGATCAGCTGATTTGTGATGTGTGCGCTGTGCGCAGCGATGTTTACTCTTGTTAACAAGGAACACGCATTTAGGAAAATGATGGTCAAAAGCGGAGCAATGACAGAACTTATGCGGCATTTTTGATATTTGTCGCACGTGTACCAGTATGTGCATGCATGCTTATTAACTCACGGATACTGTGGAATATATTTTATCTCAGTGGGAACGGCATTGCACTCAGTGGGACCAGTGATGCTGCCTTCAGCTTTCTACCTTTTGGTTTGGTAACGTGGTGTAAACTTGTTCTGTGATTGTCCTTTTTTGGCCTTGTTCAACAGTAGCTCCCTCTGGTGTTAAAACTAAGAAGTGCAATACACTCAGGCAAAAGTTTCAAGAGCGGGCCATATTATATTCTATTTGTAAAATTTCTTGCGGGTCAATTAAAAATAAACTGCGGGACGCACTACGTAGTTTGGACACCCCTGTCATAAAGAAAAAAATTCAGTGGGCTGGATGGATGAGTCAAACAAATACAGGACTTTCACCTGGCAGACTGCTGTTCCCGTCCTGTGTGAAACCAAAAGTCGACACTGATTTATTTTAATTTATGTAAGTTAATGTACTTACTTTAACTCAAACACGATCTTTTCCTGAACCTCACCAAACAGCGACTGTGTCATGTGTTTATCATTGTTACCATGATGACAAAGGCCATCTGACTATGACGATGAATGATGATAGTCACCTGATTTTTGTGAGTAGATATGCCAAATGTCCTTCAAAGCGGCGTGCTATTTATACGCCGTCCAATGAGATCAGATGTTCCTTTTGTCTCCTGACTATTAGATACAGTATCTGCACTATAACATGACCTGACTGTGTCAGACATGGAAAACCCTCCTTGATTTACCATCCTTGTCCAGCATGACTACACTGATGCCCGGGTCGCTCAGCTTGATGAAAGGAGAGCTGCCCTGTGACAGGTCGCCTTCTCTGGCCAGCAGCAGATTCTTCGCACAGATATTTCCATGAACAATGTTTTTTTCTTCCTGCAAGACAGTTACATGTTAATGCTGATCAGTACTGATCAATTCAATTTTCAGACCCAAACTGAGCACTCAAAATGTCACCCAGAGCAGGAATATTTCTGTCTTATTTCATTTTCAAACACAGAAATAAAAATTGGATATGTATTGAAATTTTTTGCTTTTAATCATGCATACTCACATACACACACAGGCAACAAAATCTCCTTCAACATTGATAAAGTTTAACCAGGCAGTCTGGCTGTAGATCGGGTTTTTGTCATTAGTTTTGTAAGATCTGGTAATGCTCTACATCAGCAAGTTTACCTTACCAGAAAGTTGAGGACAGACGCCAGCTGTTTGGCTACGTCAAGTTTCCAGCTCACTGACACAGATCTCCCTCTCTTCAAGTAAAGGTCGAGGGCCCCGTACTCGACAAACTCCTGCACCATGATGTCTGTAAGGCACAGCAAGGATTGTTTCTACAGCTGAACTTCAAACCAAGCACCGAGATTCAAATGCTCACCCACAGACAAGGGACTGAGTCAAGGTCCCATGAGGATTTAACATGAAGATAGTTAGCTCAATATGATGGGAATGATTTAATGTTTCCATTCATTCATTCGCTGATTTTATTCAGTGCTTCACTCAAGTCATGTTGTTGTTGTTGTTTGCAGATGCAGGCCTATAGAATTTTAGTGCCTGTCAATGCTTTTATACTGAGCCAAAGTAAATCCCCCCTTGTATAAAATAATCTTAGAATAATCACAAATATTTACATTTACACTACTCACATTATTTGCAGAACAGATCTACAAAACATAAAGTACATTAGCCTCTTGAAGCTGATAAGAAAACAATCAAAATAACAACTGCAGTCGTAGCAAATAAAGATATAGTCTCAAAGAACCTGCAGTTTTGGTTCGAACTTACTTTTTATTCCATGAACACTAACACCATACACAAGGAGGAGGTGTTTGTGAGAAATCTGACTCATCAAGCTGGCAGCTTCAAAAAATGACTGAGAGAAGGCAAAGACAAGAAAACAGCACTTTTAAAATGTTGGAGGGAATATGTTCGAGCTCAGAAATATTCCACATTTGAGTGTATTTCAAGCTGAAGAAACCCACCTCCCAGCAGCTTTTGTGACTGGCATCAAGCTCTTTCAGGAAAACGTCTGTCACGTGTTTCTCCCCATCACGAATATCTGTTTTGTAGCCTTTGAAAATTCGAGTGAAGGATCCCTGCCCGAGGCTTTCACCCTTACAGAAAAAATAAATACGGAAACTACTAAGTTTCTCCATCATAAAAAACATTTTACCTTTGGAGGACCTTTCATGTTAGTTTTAGTCCAGTATCAGTGTAGCTGCATTTGTCACCTAGTTGTACATATTTGTAATAGTGATGTGATTAGTTGAGCAACAGTGGTAATAGTGTAGTAGAAAAACTGGAGAGAGAGTAGTAAAAAAAAAGACTAGTATCAATATTCATATTAGTAGTACTATTTTAACGGGTCTGGAACTGGAACAGGTCGGGTCCCGTTCTATTACTGCAGGTGTAAGGTGTGTGATAGCAAATTAGTAACGCTAGTGTTGGCAGCCATCGCAATGAATGATCAATTGTTATTATATTTCAAAAAGGCAAACAGCCCAACTTATCTTTATTATGCTACATGCACAAAACTACAAAGCTGGTTCTGAACAAGTCAGATTTTGTGCCACGGCCTGGCATCGGGGAGAAGGCCTCTAACATAAGATTAGGTAAGACACAAAGGTTTGGGTTCAGGTACGACATTTTTCAGTTCTGCATGCCACCTTTGAAATCATATGCAGGTCTGGGTCAGGTCCATGTAGTACATTTCCAGGTCTCTTCAGGTTTGGCCACAAACTTTTAGACCTGTGAAGCTCTCTACATTGTACATTGAGTGTCTCTGTACTCACCCATGTCAGGTCTTCATATTTGATCATGTGGAACTGGATATGACTAAATCTGTTCCTTTCAGGTGTGGGGGACCCTTGATCCTCGACAGAGCTGCTGTTGCGTATGATGATCAGATTTGTAAGCTCTGTAGGAACAGCAGAACATGTTTTTTATACATATAGTTAAAATTAATTCTGTATGCACACGCATGCACACACACATGTATCCATAGATTGGGAAACATACCTTGGGGTCGGGGGGGACAGCAGCGGGCCAGCTTCACAGGTACTTCAGCCAGTATAAGCTTGTTGTGTTGGTAATAACTGGTGAGCTCTCTCAAGCTGGAAAATGTTTTCTGGACACCAGGAAGACTGTACTTCTCATTCTTAATAATGAGACAGTCTTTATAATCAAGTCCAAGTGGAGTCTGCAGAAATACATTATTTAATAAACATTTCACAGCAGGGAAGAGGCTGTTGTAACAACATTCTTCAGAAGACTCCAAAAAACACTTTTAGACACTTAAATCTGGGTAAAAGTTGTAAGCACATGGACTGACTTTTGCAAACTTTTGAGTATGTAGATGCTTCGAGAAAAACAAGCGTATTGTCTGCATAGAGTTAAACTTCTATAATTGCAACAGAGACTGGACAGAAACACCAGAAATGGTGCTTGTAGTCGCAATGAAAAGACATCGTGATATTTTTTTCTTGTCAGCAGGACCATGAAGTACATAAAAATGTGCACAGAGGTAAGTAGAAAATTACTCCTCAGAATAAAATTTAAATCAGTCTATTATGTTGCTTCAGTGGGAAACTTTACCTGAACACAAACAGTGAGGAAGAAGTTGTCATAATTGTTGGGACTCTGCCGCAGAAGGAACGTACCACCTTTACATCCCGACTTTTTCAGCTTGTTGACCGCAAACTCTGATCTGATCGAACAAGGCACAAAGGAAATATCTAAAACAGGCGCATGTGAAAGGTGGTATTGGATTTGGTATGTATCAAAATGTCTTACGTGATTGGGCCATGACAGTGGTTTTTGATCCCCTCCAGAATACTTGGAGGAGCAATGTCTTGACAGAAGTAGTGGCTGGAGTCTGTGGTCAGTCTGAAGTAGCCGTCAACAAGTGACACAAATGAAAGTGCTTCCTTGAGACTCTGGAACTTGGCCTCCTGTAGTGCAATTCAAGGATAAACATAGATGCATATGTTGCATCACATTGAAATAGTAAAATCAGAATAAAATGAATAACATTGTCAATAAACGGAGAACAAGGATTTTGGAAGTGTTGAATTTAAGGTATGTCCCTTACCAAGCATCTGTCATCCTTGCGGGTTATTGTCACCATCCTGCTGTCTTGGGGAACCTGCTCATGGCACGCCATTTTTATACTGATGTCAATGATGTCTTTGAAATCACAGAAGGTCTGCCACTGCAAAAGAAAAGAAGAAGAGAGGTTGATTATGGGTGAAGGATCTGGTAGGATGGGAGAAACCTTGGGTTTGCTCGTTATAGTAGATTTCCCCTGGGTTGCAGCTACCAATAGGTGCTAATAGACAGCACTTTGCATATAATCAGATAAAGCAAAGCAGAGAGAAGCATTGCCAAGCAGACGCTTCTTGAAACGGGGTTGCAAGCAGCGGTGGAATGAATGACTAGCTAACCACTATGCCTCATTCCCACTAAAACGTGAGTTGAACTTCAGGGCCCCATGAAGTCTGTTTTACTTTTTCCCAAATTCCTTGCTTCCTGCATTATTTTTTTCTGAATTTAGTGATTTATCACTCAAACACAAATGATAATGAATATCAATGAATTTGATGGCGCAACATGGCACTAGTTTTTATCAAATGGATCTTCTGCAGGACAGCCTCCACATGCACACCAGGCAAGTGGGTCTGCTCGACCAGAAGCAGACGTAGTGTTTTCATCTTTTCCAGCAGAATATCTGACTGCAAGCATACAGACCCGAAGTCTTCAACCAACTCGCATCTTCATCTGCTGATCTGGTACTTCTGAGACTTTCTTTTTCTTAGAGGGCATCTTCCACCTAACTGTGTGTGTGCGTGTGAGACACTAAAACATACTAGCATAGGTGTTTTTTCTGTTCATTCAGCTCAGGCGCTGTGAGAAAAATGTTTTTTTTAATTTGTTTTTATTGCATCCCCCTTTTTTACAGTTGATTCTGTTTTTATTCTCAAATTCTGCGATTCCATCCATGCATTTATTTATTTATTTATATTTATTATATATTTCTGCATCAGGGAAGTCATAGGGATCTAGAACTTGTTCTCACCAGGGCATCATCAGGATGACAACTTCCACTGGTTTGAATGCCAGCTGCCCCAGTGACCCGTACGAGAGAGACAGTTGACATCAAATGGGAGGAAGAGCGATTCACTTCGAAGGTTTCTTGTCCCCAAGAAGGTGCGATGCCAGCCAGTTCAATCAGGTACTTGAGCTTCAAGCTGCACTCATCAACTGAGCAGTTGCCAAGCTTCTTTAATAAATGCTTGAGGGTGTTTCGGATTCGATAACGATCAAGGCGGTTTCGTTTCTGGATGTCATGACGATGTGACTTAGGAAGGCATGACTTGTAGCTGAAAAAAGGACAGTACAGAATTTGTTCTAATGATTGCAAACAACACCATGCGTCAAGAATGATTTGAAAAGAAATGGTCTAACTTTAACTAGTGAGGTCCGATTTGGGCAAAACCTGATCTTACCTGACAGTCTTGCAGAGCTCCTTCACACTCTGATGGTGCTCTGTAGCCAGTCTCCACAAGTCCAGCACTGCAAGGTCGAGGCATTCCTCCTGGGCACTCAAAGGTGGAGACACTCCTGCCTCACTAGCAATAAAGTCACTTCGCGACTATGAACAAAAAGAAATCAGTGATAGACATAGTTTTTAACACAGGGAGAATGCATGCATCTATTTCTGGCATTTAACTGAGACCAAATTCAAAACAAGTGACACTGGTGGCACAGTGGTAGAAAACAATGAGAACGTTTACTGAGAAGGATAACTACGTGATAAAACTTTACATTAAAAGAAAATCAGACCTTTTGTACTTTCTCCCTTATTGTGATCATTATTTATTTTGTGTAGCAGTTCAGATGTCTCACACTGTATTCCAGTGTGTCAGATTTAATGTGATAAACCTTATGGATAAATGACAATTAATTGAAAAATGGTATAATACTTAAAATAAAGTGAAACGAATATGAAACGATGTATTTCAGTGATTTATTAAGAGACATGTAACACTTTACCTGAGCAAAGAGATAATCAATGACACTGTAGTCGAGAATGGGACTGACTGTGTCTCGGGTCAGACTGTAGCGGTATGACGCTCTCGGCCCTTGTCCAAACCAGTTTCCAAAGAAAAACCTGCACACCAAAAATAAATCCATCACTTGTCATAGAATGACATAGCAAACTACAAAGTGAATCAGTTTTTTGACACACACTGTGTGAGTGTGCCTCTGCACTCTGACTTTGGACTTTTTATCATGGTTTGTGTATGTGTGTGTGTGTGTGTGTCTGGACTGGGCGGTTCCTCCTCAATCATGGCTCACCTCCACCTGATCCTCCTTCTCTTTGTCAGATCATTGTACTCACTGGTCTAGTGACACGTCTTGGCCATTTAGCTCTCCTCGTGCCTTGTTCTTTGCTCTAGTTTTTGCCTTGCCTTTATTAAACTATGCTCACCTTGTGTCTCAGGATCATCTCCTCGTGTGTCTACCTGCCAAGTCTGCCTCCAGTCCACCACCTGAAATCCTGCTGACTCACCTCACCTGCCTGCCTGCTCCTTCCTTGATCTGCAGGGATCATCTCCCAGTGATCAATTTACCTTTTTTGTGTGTAATAAATCCTTTTTCTAAAACATAACCATCTGAATCTGTGTCCTGAGATTTACTCAGCCTTTAACACTTCCTGTGGCCATATTATCTCACATGCTTTGTTGGGTCAAACAGCCTTCTTTCAAACTGATTTTTCAAGTCTCTTTTTCATTAAAGGCATTTTAAAAGCTTTTTATTGTATTTTTCTCGAACTGCTCTTCTTATTTGTAGATTAGCTTTTCAGCCTTCATTCCAAAAAACATGTATGAACGTTACTTCCTGAGGTAAATGAGTGAATGTAAGAGTCTTCAGTTATTTGTCACCTACCTGACTCTAAAGTGTACTTGTAGGTTTTCTTCTGTGTTGAACATGTGCGATGGAGGATACCAGAATGAGAGATCGGCAGATGCCAAACCAAAAAGACTTTGGTACACTGGTAAGATTCCTGGAGGAAGAGATCACATATCATCACAGCATGACTGACCGAGTGACGCTATAATGACTTCCCCAGCACTAAGCCTTTCACGCACTTCTAAAAATAAATTCACATAGCTAAATGGTACGTTTATTTTACACACAAACGGTGCTGATGCAGCCATGTCACATGTAGTGTCAGTGAAATCCTACCACATTTTTTGCCTGCCTGGATGCAGACATTTTCAGCAGAGATCTGGCCCGATGTGATCTGCAGCGTTGTTGCATCCTTTGTGGTTGGGAAGAAGTAGAGATGTACTTGTAAACTGGGACCAGTGCTGGAACTGGATCTCTGGCTGCCTCCCCGGTCTCTGACCACCAGAGGGGCAGACTCCTCCTCACTGAGATCCATGGGGGCTTCTGAGGAAATCAACAGATCCATAATTATTTTCAGACAGGAAACTGATAATTCAATCAGGGTGACACCATTTCAGTGGTGTCTAATGCAAATTAACTTGTTGGATAATATTAAGAAATGGTATAACCCTCTATTTTTTGAGGCTGTGCACTCGATCCACTCCTTTATATTGTTAGAAATATTGAAATGTACAGGAAAACAAACAAATATGTGAGTAGTAGCTTGCTAAACTTGCATCTGGAAAATGATCTCTGCTCACAGGAGGTGATAACAAGCAGGTGTCGAGGGTTCGTACTCTCCTGGCCTGACGCACATTATGTGAAGCGTCACACACACAGGGCTCTTTAATAAACATGAACATGCCATGTGAGGTTTGCTTGGCTTCAAATTAAATATAGTAAGACTGTGTACTTATACTCTAAATGATAGTAAGAAGTTTGCTTTATGTGAGTAAATGCTGTTACACCTCTACACACACAGCAGAAAATAAGAATTTTATTTCCTCAACTATTCCTCATGAAAGACTTTTCATCGACCAGCTCCTAATGTAGCCGTGGTAAACATTCGCTAGCTATTTCTTTACAGTGTTATTTATTTATTTACAATAAATATAAATAATGCAATAAAAATCAATCATTAGCAGCCACGACAGGTTTGTTGAACTGATACAAATTCCTGTAGGTTTCATTGTTCGACTTGTGATTTGCATTTATGCAGTTAAGTGATTTAGGTGTAGCAGTTTTCTTCACCACAAAAAAATCCCAGTCGACACAGCTAAGACTCAAACCCAGTCTGTACGAGATGTATTATATGTATCATATAAGCGTCAAACTTTGCATGTTTGGACACTACAGTGTGTATGTTATCACGTGTGAGCAGAATTCCCACCATGGCTCTGAATGACGGTTTAAAATGTCAAATGTAGATTTGTGGGGATTCCCATTCTGTTAGAGGAAACTGCTCGTCATGTTCTGCTGTGGCTGAATCAGGAACAGTTTGTCAAGTACACAGTACTGTGTAAAAAATACACGTCCTTAATTGGTTTTAAAACACTTTGTTTACTTCGATGAGAGCATAGATCGGATTACTTTCGCTTTGCAAATGATCATCAACATAAACAAAATTTAAATAAGAATTAGCACTAGAATCAGTTAAACGTACAGCTAACCTTTATGAAGTAGCTGTTGAACATACAATCTTTGACATGTCCAGCTGAGAAGAAGCTGAAAAGTAGCTACAGACAAAGCTAAAGCATAGATTAAACACATTCACCACACTGCATTGTGGGTTTAGATGACAGACATTTTTTTTAACAAAGCACAGCTGCTTTATACTTATTTTACAGCTACAGATCAATATTATGTCTTGTTAAAGGTATTTGTTGGAACATTACCTTTACATTTATGCGGCAGAAGTCCTCATTTCGATCATTTGTTCCTCTGGACCAGGACTTTTTTCTCTGACATCTTCCTGTAATGCTGCGTGTGTGTGTTGACAGGAAGTTCAATAGGATTTCCTGATTTAGACAAGCAGATGCGACACAATCGACAGCTCCTTGTCATCTCTGTCAAACTCTTTTCATCCCACTGACTGAACTGACACAGTTACAACACTCAGCACTGACGTGTTTACCAAAGTGCTTCACTTTTCTGTCTGGATATTTACACTTCCAGCAGTTTCTTCTAAGTGCTTAAGAGGCAACTGGACTTGTACTTGAACTCACATGTACTCACACATATATCACACATATACTCAATCAAAAACAATATAAAGACAGTATTTTTAATGTTTTACCTCGCCAAAATTCCAAGATGCCGGCAGCCCTCTCCAAACAAGTTGGGACCGGAGCAACAGACTGGGAAAGTTATGGAACGCTTCAAAAATACCTGTTTGGATCATTCCACAGGTAAACAGATTGATTGGTAACAGGTGATGGCATCATGATCAGGTATGAAAGGAGCATCCTGGAAAGACTCAGTTGTTCACAAGAAAAGATGGAGCGAAGCTCAACACTTTGTGAACACATGCTTGTATAAAGGAGATAACTATATTACAGTCAGCAGGTTCTTGTCTCAAGACCCTAAAATGAATTCTAAACGAAATGGGCAGCCAGTGTAAGTTTATTAAAGTTGGAGTAATGTGTTCTGAAAACCTGAAAACTGTAGCAGGATCGTATTCTGGCAGTATTCCTCACTGCTTTTCACCACTGCTTTATTTGTGCTTAACATCTGCACAGACACATCCGTGCAAATATCCTGTGCAATATTACATATTTTACTGTGCTTAACATGACTGGATAACCTTGTTAGTGTGTCTGTCAAAACTGAGGTTAGAGACAAAGAACACACGCAGGTTCCTCAAATTTGGTTTGCCATTAATTAATAAGGTACCATTGGAGGACTGGATGCTGGGATGCAGATTGCCAGGACAAATGATAAGGATCTCAGTTTTATCAGAATTTAATTCTCAACAGTATTTTCTAATTATTTGTTACTCTAATACACACAGTCTGCTGCATCAAACCTAAATGAAATTCTTCGTAAATGTTGTTTTGTCTCAAGGCTTCAAAGTGTGGAGACAGTCTTCGGTCAAAGAGCTTTGCAATAAAGGGCAATTTTGAAATTGGTCTTCCTGCATTCTGGATCAAGTTGCGTTGGCCAATCAGACTACAGTAGTGACCAGTCCCACCCCAGGCCACCACCTGGCCATGCCCTGGTTCCCTTACCACCATCATCTAAAATATCAAATACAGACTAAATTATTAATTCATTCATCATATTCATATCTCTCAGAATCATATTTGTAAATTTCTATGACATTTACAAAGCCCATACTCCCAAGCTGTTTGACTTGATTTTAACTTCACCACATGACCTTTCCTCTAAGTCTGCAACCAAGAATACCTGTCAATTTTCAGCAGCAAAAATGTTAAAAATGCATCAGCATTTCTTTTATTTTTTTTAACGTTGTAGCTTCCATGGTAATTGGTATGCAAAGCAGGTGCACATCTTTCACTTTCCGATACAGAGTAGTGTAAGTCCTTGTGAAACAGAAATTTTGGAGGGAAAGCCAGCAGGGACAAAAAGACGACAGAAACAGCAAATTAAATTGGGAGAGGCAATAGCTATTTTAAATCACATACGGCAGCAAGCACAGTCCCAATGAATTATAGTTTTCCTCTAGTGAAAGCCAATGCAGTTCTAATACAGAAAGTCGTCTAACATGACAGGAAAAGAGAAGCAGCTGACTGCTGTGGTTTCCCTGTTCAGCATTGGGTTTTAGCAGTTTCCTGTTTGAGCTGTTTCCTGGTCTGAACTGCAAACATTTTAATGTTTAGATTACATGGTCCTTTTTCCTCTGACTAGTTTTTGGTCCCATGTATAATTTTTCTGCCTTGTTCCTCTTGGTGATGTTCCTGTTTTTCTATGCTCAAATGTTTTGAAAGTACGCATTAAAACATAGTTATATATAGTTATTTCGTTATGCGAAAATATATTTAAGTGGTACACTTGGATAATATATACAGTCTTTTGAGTATCAGGCAATAAAACCACCATCCTATCCCATCCTAAAATCTTCAAACTTCTCCTGCAGTTGAGCCAACTTCCCCCCTGTCTATTTAGCTACACCTCAGGTCATGACTCAGTGTCTGACACAGATTTAAATCGCTGATGACGGTGATAACACATTATCAAAGCAGCATATCTGAGCCCAGTCTCATTCCCAGAGTGTCAAATGCGAGCCTTTTGTCACGCTCCTTTGGCGTCTGAGATGCACCGGGATTCCAACTAACTCCAATGTAAACACATCTTTGGCAATATCAGCCTCAAAGTGGAGGCTGGGGCAGAGTGGTGGGTCACACACAGAACTCACCCAGATCTGGATTAAAAGCGAAATCAACAGTGAATGGTCTTTCCCTGAATATAACCTCTTGGGGATGGAGGCATACTTTGCACATAGCAGGAAGTATGACAAAGAGGCGTCAGTATGTGATGACCTGAGATGAGAACAATGTATATTTAGATGGATTTTGGAAAAAAATATGATTTTGTAATGCATTAAGCCTACTGATGGAGAATGGATCAACTGTTTTTGATCAGGATCAGGTTTATGATTAGATGTTTCTGACCAAATTCAAACTGTCACATAGAGGCACAGTGGTGCTTTGAGCTGAAGGGCAACATGCAGATATTTAGCAGGTACAATGTTTACCGTACAGGCATTTTAAGTTTATATTTGCTAATTAGTACTAAACACAAAGCACTGCTGAAACCGATGGGAATATCATTAATTTCAAAGTATTCGACAAATTTAACAAATTTGATCTGATGGTGGTGCACGATGAAAAATTCGGGCTCACAAAAGATTTTGAGATTAATCCTGAGGCTGACATGAATGTCTGTAGCAAATTTCATGGCAATCCATCCAATAGCTTCACTCAACTTCAACTTAATGGTGGTGCTAGAGAACAGGTCTGATCTCCAAAGGCAGTACGATTTATCTTTTGGGGACTGTACACAAAAGTACAAAATATTACCAAAATCAATCAATTGTTGAGATATTTCAGCCTTGACCAAGTGGTGGACAAGCGAGAAACTAAACCAAACAAAAAGCAGCCGACATCGCCATTCCTAGAGCCAATAAAACCAGTTAAGGCAGATAAAATGAGGAAAGGGCCAAGTGAATGAGCACAGAGGAAGTAAAAACAATAAAATGAACTGAATCAGATCAAATAGGAAATAGGAATAAAGAAATATAAATAAAACATTTCCAAAGTTTTCACAGAAGAACACTTTTCAAAAGAAATTTAAGACAAGACAGAGATTAAGTATGTCATCAGTCAGTAGGCAGACAGATCCATGGTCCATAATCTTGGAGTAATCAGCAGGGCTCTATCTATTGATCTTCAGGGTTGAGAAGGCACATACCAGGTCAACAGGTCAGAAATGTATTTTGGGCCAAGGTTATTTAAGGCCTTAGAAGTAAGCAATTAATTTTTAATGGTATTATGAACACAAGTACTAATTTTTAGTCTCTCTTGTAGCCAGAAATTACTTAAATTTTGACAGCTATTTTAGAAAATCTATAGTCCATTGAAAGGATTTTGTTATTTTGCAAAAATGATTGATGGACCCCAACCTCCTTTCCTTCCTTTTCTTCTTATCTTTATCATTATTATTTATTTGTTTTTTTTGTTGTTTTTATTTTATTATTATTATTATTATTTTTATCACTATCATTATTTTTACTTGTACATTGTTTGTTTGCTGCCCCATGTTCCTGTTAGGCCGCAAATACAAAAAAGAAAACTTTCTAGGAGGCGGACTCTGTGCCTTGCTTTTCATTCCTCTTGATGCACAGTGTTTCTATTGTATCAACATTTTAAACTGTGATGCAGGCTTGATGTGATATTCAATGTAATTATGACATTGGTTTCTGCTCTAATGTGCCTTCCTCCTAATAAAAATATTAAAAAAAAAAAAAACTGAGTCGCAGCATTTCCTATTTGTACATGTATGCAAAACAGCTCCCATTGCAACGTGACAGTCAACTATTATAGGCTGGAGAATGTTCTTCAGATGTCCAATACCTATAGAAACTTTTCTGAGTCAGGTAGCTCAATCTGTCAACCATCTATCACCGTTAAAAGGGAATGTGACTGACAAAGCCATCTTTTTTTCAGGTTTTCAGAAATTTAGTGATCTTTTCCTTTATTAATGTCATGAGTGATGATGTTCCAACACAATTTGATTTGATTTTTCATTTGTCTTCCTCTCTTCACTGCTTTCCTTTTTGTTTTAGCAAATTAGAATTGATTTTAAGATTTAACAAAAACCCCATTTTTGCCCCCCTTTCCTCCCACCTTATGGAATAGAGCTGTGTTTAGCCTTAGATCACATAACAGCACATTTGCGGGTGTTTCAAGGTCCAGAATAAAGACCAGAGATAACAGAGGTTTCATAGTCAAAGACGCAGAGCTTTGATCTTCCTCACAGAGGCAATCACACCAGCAAAATCAGGTCTGTCATTTAAATCTTCTTAAAAACCGCATGCACAAGCCTCTGTTAGGATTCTGGAAGAACTCAAGCCTTTTGTTTGTTTTTTTAATAATTAGCCAACAAACTAAACCACTTACATATACATTGTATGAACTTTAACTTTTATTTAATAGACAAGTTTTATGGATTTTATTTTATTTCTGTTTTATGATTTACTTTATTTGATATGTAAAGGCGTGGCCTGACAATTTTGTGATGCCACGATGGATACAATACTTCACCACTTTACAAGGAGTTATATGCCGGACTATTTCCTTGCTGGGACTTAGAAATTGCTGCTCCTTACAAGGATATACTGCTGAGTAAACCTGCGTGGGGCAAACAGGATCAGAAATTGCACTACAGAAAGTGTACAAGAAAAGAAAATAGTAAAAGGGAGAAACATCAGGAGACAAGATCAGGTATCACTATGTCATTGTCCCCAGCCATCATGACATACATACAGCAGGCAGACAGAAAAATCAGTCAGAGAGAAAAATCAGGTCAAGTCAAACTTTAATGTAGGTCAGTATGACAAAGCATGCCTCAAATGGCTGTTCAAATGATTTAAAAAAAAAGCAACGAGCAGCATTAGCAAAACTCATAAAAATGGCTACATTTCATGTGCAGCTGATTAATCAATAGAGAGAAATCAATTCTGATGATCAATCCATTGTTTTTGAGGGTTTTTTATTTAAAAAGGTCAAGGTTTCTCTGGTGACGGATATTTGGGTCATATTCCTATACTTTGATAAATTTGATTACACACATATATTCTGCTAATAGTTAGATTACATGCATATGCTTACGTTAATGATAGTTGGATCCTGATATGTTGATCTTATTCATATTTTCTGCTGATGGATTGTGTGACTGAACAATCAACAGAAATTCTACTTCTCCCGGTTAAGTTTTTCCTACTTTATTCATAGAAGTGATTTAGACGAGGAGTGATTCTTTGTGTGCAAAATGTATCTAAGGCCAGTGTGAACTAGAACAGGAGGTTTTGAGATAGAGGCCTGGCATGGGAGACATCTTGGAGCCCTCGACTTAAGCTGAAAAGAAAAGGGATAAAACAGGTAGGCGTCAGGGATAAGGGTGTCTCTAGATTCGGCCTTGCAAACAGGTTGACGTTGGTTTCTCGAAGATAACCAAGCAGAGGACACATCGCTGGAGCCGATGGAAATGAGGATGGGAGAGAGAGCGCCAATGAGAAGGAGCCAACGACTGTTTCCTCATGTTCTGTCTATAAATACTGGGTCAGGGAGAGGTAGTGTGTCAGACTTCGTGAACTGATCCAACTCTGTTGTGGATCAGGGAAAGGTTAAGTGGAGACCCAGAGCTCTGCAACCTTGCACATTCTATTAATGTTAAAATAAAACGGATTTTTTGGGGAATCAACAGCTTCTCCTATTGCTTCATTAAAAGAACCCAGAGATTTTAGTGAGACTGTCCTTGACACTGGTCACAGCCTCTCAAATGTGAATATTATTATCATTATCTGTAAAAGTAAACTGAATATCTTTGGGTTTTGGTCTGTTGTTTGGACAAAAAAAGACATTCTGAAGTCCGCTGTGAAATTATGAGGGAGATCTTCAACTATTTTTCTGAGGTTTTGTAGACTTTATGACGAATAATGAAATTAATTGTTACTTGCAGCCATCTAAGAACTACTAGTGCAGTGTTGTATGACACACACACACACACACACACACACACACACACACACACACACACACACACACACCAGAAGGGTCATGTGCAGCAGAAAGTAGGTTACTTTAAGCCCTACTTTTAGGGCTCTGCATTCCTCTACAGCCACTTCAACATCCTTGTTTTTGTTTTTGGTCCTGCACTTTTGATTGCACACCCTCCCTGACACTCACACCAAACACACCTGACTGGTTTTTTTGGGGGGAGGAACCGTCAAGTAAATTTTGACAATGTGTGCACGCCTCAAATGCACGTGCACGCTCATAAAGAAGGTGTATGGAGGCCAGGCAGCTGCTGAGTATTGAAGAAGGCTGTCAGCACATTCCTCTTTCACTGAGTGGAAGCAACTGGACTGAATGGAGTTGCAGTGGTGAGTCTTTTGACAATTTAACTCAACTTTGTAATTAGAATAAAACACTGCAGTAGTACTACTTTTTTTTCTCAAATTAAATTCAACCTTTAATTGCATATAAAACACACTGATGATGATTTCTCCAGTTTGTATATTTTACACTTAAAAAGGAAACAAATGAGGACATGTTTCAATCAGAGAAAAAAGTTCATAGATAAATATAAATAATTAATTCGATTTTTTGCCACCTGAAACTGCTCTGAGTCATATATTGTAAATTATTCCTGGAGGATAATACTCAAAGCAGTCTTTCCAATCATTACTTTTCTGGAGCGCTCAGCACCTACACATGCAGCATTTGTCAGCAGACCATATGAGCATCTTTCTTCTCACATTCAGTGAGATGACACTCTTGGGTTAAGGAAAGATAATCATCGTTAATGCTGGGAAAATATTCAGCAAAAGAAAGTATTGATTGCACTGGATTGATTGCATTGTTGTCTTTGATTGTTGGTAGGAGACACAAACCCTGACCTGCAGTGTCAGAGTCTGATGCTTTATATATACATTCACTCCAGACTCCTCTAGTCTTTTGCGGTGATATAAGGATGTGAGGAACTTTACATTTTTTTAATGAAAAAACCAATGCTTTTGTTTTGTTGAGAAAATATGTTACCACCAAGATTTTCATCATGACCGGAAGCAAACGATTTGATGGGAAGAAGGAAATGTGGTCAGAAGGGAGGTCTTTCATTTTGGTTCACTTGTTAAAAAATAATCAAGTGTTGGTGAAATGTATATTTCTGTATGCAGACCTGTCTGTAACAAGGTCTGCATTCCTTGCAAGAGTTTAATTCTACTAATTAAGACTTAGTAATGTGCCACATAACATAACTACGTGCCAACAAAGGCAGGGAACAAGGAAACAGATGAAGGTTTTAAAATATTTTAAAAGATGTTTTTGTCCTTGAAACTCCCCAGAGCACATTCAAAGGTAATGACTAATGCCATTCCAAGTGGGTTTCGTTGGCAACATGGTAGACATTGCTCCCTCCAGCTTCACCCTATTCTGATGAGTGACAGACAAAGAAATGCAGCAGTGCACCAGTGCCTGTCACTGAAGAAGGCTGCAGTCTTCAAACAAATGGGCGCAAAGAGCACACAATCAAACAGGCTGTGCAAATGTTTCAGAAGGAAAATGCATTCGACATTCAGATTTCACGGGATAGTTTTAAGTTACAGTCTCTAAATGAGAAATGGACTTCAATGCAAAGCAGGGGATCAAACTGCCAACCACGTGGAAGTGGTGGAAAAAATGTGATTTGTTTGTTTACTTGTGACTGATTGACTTTATTGAGTTTTGCAGTTAGAGCAGGACATGAATAAAGTAGTCACCAGAGATATTAGAAACAGTGACACCCCATGCTAGCTTTTCAAAGTCAAAAAAAGTCAAAGTCAGCTTTATTGTCAATTCTGCAGTATGTACAGGACAAACAGAGAATCGAAATTGCTTTACTCTTCAACCCTTTGTGACAGGACATATATTAAAAAAAAGAGATAAATAAAAACTGTACAATCTAAATAAAAACTGTACAAACTAAGTAAAAACTGGTGCAATCTAAACAATGAAACATTTCACCACTAAGTGTCATGAGGTCACTGCTTTCTGTCACAATCATGTTTGAGATGTAGAAATCCTACAGCGATCACCTATAATGGATTACATACAGTGTACTGCAAGCCTTGTGTTTCCATCAGTTGTTTTGTGGTCACTAATCGACTCTCATTCACTCTGACAGATCCCAAACATCTGGATCCACCAAACAATAACACAAAGTGCATCAAAGTAGAATAATGGAAGGGCAGTCTGCCAGCGAACCAGCCAGTTCAGGCTTCGTCCTGGCTGACTATGCAGTCTTTGCTGCCATGTTGTTCGTGTCCATGGCCATCGGAGTCTTCCAGGCCCTGAAGAAGGGCCGGACCGAGGCCAGAGCTGATGACTTCTTCACTGGTGGTCGGAGCATGCCGGCAGTGCCTGTTGGGCTGTCGCTCTGTGCTAGTTTCATGTCAGCAGTCCAGGTTCTGGGTGTTCCCTCTGAGACGTCTCGCTATGGCTTTAAATTCCTCTACATGTGTCTGGGACAAAGCATCAACTCCCTGCTGACAGCTTATCTCTTTCTTCCAGTTTTCTTTCGACTGGGCATCACCAGCACCAATCAGGTCACAATAAGCTTCCAGACAGTACCCCAGTTAAATTTTTGTTTCTGCTATCCTGATCAAAATATTACAGTTTGGTATTGTTGAGAAATAATATATTCTAGAAGAATTATAAAAGGAACAGGGACCTTTTTTTACGAGTTTTCAATGGATGGAGAGGTTTAATTTGAGGGTTTAAACCAACTGATCATGAAATAATTAAGCACTGAAGAGCAAGTATTTCTAGCCAGTGCAGAAACAGGGTTGGGATTTCTCTCACACTGTGTTGAAATGCACCTGTGGGTCATTAAAAATGATGGATGGAAGAGGTGGGGAAGGATGAGGGATGCGTGCAGAGATACCCTGCCGTGTTATAACTCCAGCCTTCTGCCTGTCACAGTACCTGAAGATGAGATTTGGCAGAGGGATGCAGCTGTTGGGGAGTATCCAGTTTCTCGTAGCGACGGTAAGACAGACATCACTGTGTTCCATGATACCCTGCCCTGTTGACGACAAAGTTGAATGTCACATTTGATGACTTTAATCATGCAAATATTTGCTTTGGCTCAGAGTCTGACTCAGTTTGCCAAGTCAGCTCCAGGGAAGCAGTTTTTTGACTTGCACAAGCCTTGCATGACTCTAAAGCAGGCATGTCAAACCTATTCCATAAAGGGGCCATGTGGCTGCAGGTTTACATTCCAACTAATCAAGGGATCACTTAATTATCAGCTGCAGACTGAGATCAGATAATTAAATGAGTCCAGCCTGGTGTGCTCCTCCTTGGTTGAACGAAAAACTGCAGCGCTTTATGGAAAAGGTTTGACATGCCTGATCTAAAACCTCTTTAACCCAGTGACTGTCACTGATGTTTCCTTTATCTCAGCTGCTTTACACAGGGATTGTCATCTATGCACCTGCCTTGATCCTCAACCAAGGTAGGACAGACCGCCTGATGCCCCTTTGCCTGTCTGCATTAATGAAATGTTTTCATTCATTTGGATTTTTCTCTGTAATCCTTTGATATTTGGCCCACCAACATTGCTGTATATAAAGCCTATAAGTATCACAAAATTGCTGATGACATGTTTGAGGTAATTTAGAAACAGTGTCACCATCAAATAGTTTGTCCACCAGCAACGTAGGCATAAAGATGATTTGTACCTGCACACAAGAGATTTACATAAGAACAATGCATGCAGGTATTTCGGTATTATCATGTTTGATGACATTGCCAAATGTTTGCTTTTGGTTTTTGTATCCAAACATGGCACAATCAGTCCTCTGAGCACATGTTTGGGTGCATTGTGATGACTGTTGCATTTCTGACATGATCAAAGCATCATTGCCGCCTTGGAGTAATATAATAATAATAATAATACATACAGTTATCAAACGTCATTTTCATGAGTTTTGTGTGGTGAGTGCTGTTAATGCCTAGTTCTTTTCTGCAGTTGTGCAATGTGTTAAATATTCCACATTGACACAGTAACACCTGTGTCTCTTTTTCATTTCAGCAACTGGACTCAACTTGTGGGTGTCTCTGTTTTCTACTGGGATCATTTGCACCCTGTACACCACGCTGGTGAGGAAACATTTATTTATACCACATCAAACCAGCATCGCACTTAGATTAGGCACAAACAGACAGGAGTGGTTTCTGTCCAAACCCAAATGTGGGTCCAGAAATGTGTATTGGCAGGATGCAGCACGTCTGTCCTCTACATGTATCTTGCTGAGAATTTAATCATTGCTGGATTGACAGACCTCTTAGCAATGCAACAGGCTTTCACATTTTTTATTTTAGTCTGTGGTTTTGGGGTCATTTCCTAGATTCCAGACATGCTTGTCGGATGACCCACAAGTGTCTGAACCAGCTTCCGCCACACCTGCGTCTGGCAATTTATTTAACTTTCAGGAAAAGTCAAGCATGCCCACTTCGCGTATCGAGGTTAAAAAAATAGGCAGTGTTTGAAGTTCTCAACTTCAGTTTTTAACAACATCCTTTTCACATGTACAAACAACTGTTCAACCATGAATGCCTTTGAGGTTAGACTGTTTGCACGCAAGCACCGTTATTCACATTATCGCATTTCGCCTCTCACTATGTTCACAAGCTCTTCACTCTGATTTGATAGTGACTGTTTTTGTTTCTTTTCAGTTGTGATGGTATTATTCTCACTTGCACAGAATTTAATAAAGTTAATAGTGAGGATATTGGGGATAATTTATTTCTGATATGAAGTATGAATGTAATGTAACACCCAGGCCAGTCTTCTACAGTATGCAGACACTGAGTCTACATCTTCCAAATGAATGCATGTTGCCCTTAATCTGGTTTTGTCTGTCTCTTTCATCATCTGTCTGTAACAGGGTGGCATGAAAGCTGTGATCTGGACTGATGTGTTCCAGATTTTTGTGATGTTGTTGGGCTTTGTGGTCATTTTCATCCACGGCACAGTCCTGGTTGGTAGTCCTGCACTGGTACTGGAGATCGCCAACAATGGATCCCGCATTAATTTCAATGAGTAAACACTTTTTTTTTCTATTTGACCGAGGAAACATTTGCAAAAGCAAATGCATGTGGCAGCTTTTTTGAGAGCTTTCAACCATATCTCACACCTTGGTGGACAGACTTTGCTAACTTCTCATCACAGAACAAAAGTCTGGAACTTCAATTGTGTGGCAGGTTGAACTGTAGCAGTTGTAGGGTCGTCACATGCATGAGACGCTGTCAAAAGCTCTGGAAAAAGCTAACAAGTGGACCTGAGATGAAGATTTCTATCTATCTTCTCAAACTATACTTGGGGTTTTTGAAAATGTTGGCAAGAATGTGTCCACATTTAAATGTACTGAATGTAAGAAATCGTTTCCAAAATCTGAGGAATCCAGACTGCAGGAGTTTTCATGGAAAGAGTCGGTAAAGAGTGGAGGGTCACTGATTTGTTCAATAATGTTATCTACCAGCTTTGACGTTGACCCGCGGCAGCGCTACACTTTCTGGAGCCTGACTGTCGGGGGTTCGTTGGTTTGGCTGTCCATGTACGGGGTAAACCAAGCTCAAGTCCAGCGCTACATCTCCTGCAGATCAGAACGAGATGCCCAGTGGTGAGTGGGTGAAGGCCTGTTTGTCATTCATAAAAATTTCTAACACTTGAAGAGCTACTGTATTAGTTTGTAGAATTAGAAAAGCAAGAAGAACTTCAAGCAGCTGCAGGTCTCTATAGTGACATTTTGAGGCTTGGTCAAGGCCAAGACACTCATCAATCAACCTTCAGCATCAATATCTTCTCAATTACATCACCAGGAAGACACACAGAGGTGATCTCATAGCATGCTTTCTCCACTGCAAGCATTGTGATCCTTTATTCTTGTTTCATCTTGTCAGTCGTTCCCTGCACTATCTGTAGATTCTGTCTAATCTGACTGAAGTGGAGGAGGCTCAGGTTGAATGGGGTAATTGGAGGGCAGGAGAGAGTTGCTTGATCCACGACAAGAGCGTTAGAGACAAGCCCCTCGTCTCATTTCTCAGTTTGCTCATCCTCTACTCGCGACGAGGAGGCACAAAAATAGAGAACTGAGAAGAGCCCATGATGTGAGAAGTTAAGCAGGACATGTGAAAATAATGGCACACTACTGCTCTGCAATGTGTCATCAGAAATCTGATCTTATTTTCAATATGTTTTCAGCCAGTTTCACAACAATTTTCCCCTCAAACACTTGTCATCTACTGCTGATTTCTGAGGAAGGACAGGGTTGGTAAATGTGAATATTCTGAAATGGTATCAGTTGGTGTCACTTTTTAAGGCACTGGGTACCTGTAGTGAAGTGAAGTAATGTAACGTATGCAACTTAATGCACATACTTATTTCAAGCCAAACCAAGATCTTTTCCTGAACCTGACCAAGCGGTTTTTGGTGCCTAACCCATCACAATGTTAACCACATGTTTATTATTGTTCTCAGCAAGCTTTATTTTGAAAGTCTTTCTATTATTGCTTACTTGGCCGCAGAGCCATGCACATTTGAGGAATTATGCCAAGGGATCCTGACCAAGCCCCCGAGCTGGGGGCCAGAATGTGTTGGTTTTGATAGTGGTTGAAACCGGACCTCCCAGAGGAAACCCACATAAGCAGAAAGCGTTCAAACCCTGAACCTCGGAGCTGAGAGGGGACTGTGCTTTACACTTGGCCAATATGCTGCATGTATAAATTCTTAGATTTAAAGGCATCAGTAAGGATCTAATCTCTCAGACATTACATTAGAAAACATACAGCAGCTCCTCAGACTTCACCAAATTGCTTGAAATGATTATGAGATTTTATGATTATAGACGCATCATCAGGAAAACCTCAGGTTGCATTTTTCCTCCTTCCTGGTGAGTAAATGGTGTTGCTTTTAATTGCAGGGCGCTGCTTGTGAATCAAGTGGGTCTGTTCCTGATTGTGACCAGTGCAGGAACCTGCGGAATTGTCATGTTTGCTTATTACTTCAACTGTGATCCGCTGCAGTCTGGGAGGATTTCTGCCCCTGATCTGGTACTCAAAACACTCCAGAATAAATATTCATACTGATCCATGACTATACAGCATGATACTGAAAGCTGTTGTCATTACTGGTATTATATAGTGCAGGTGGGGATTATGGTTATGCTTTTATTGGATTTCACTCGTTAAGTTGAATGTTTTCGTTCCTGGATTTCTTTTAGGGTTGTTAATCTTCTCCCAACAACAGGAAATAAGTTATTTTTTAACACGGATATTTACTTTTCCTCTATTTCCCCCTCTTTCTCATCTGATGAAGTATATGCCGTACTTCGTGTTGGACATATTCCAAAGTCATCCTGGCTTTCCGGGACTTTTCCTCGCCTGTGCATACAGCGGGACTCTGAGGTATTTTGGACTTTCTAAACTTATGACAGGTTCCCCCTCACATCACAGGGACAGTAACTAAGGACAATTTAATTTAAGTAGAATTTTGATGGACTGATTTTTCAAGTTTCTTCTATTTTTTACTTACACATACATTTCAGAGGGAGATACTGTACTTTTTACTCCACAACATTTATTTGACAGCGACAGTTTGTAATTACTTTTCAGGTTAAGATGAATCTTTATTGAACTGTGACCCCTCAGAAAATAGTTTTTCTTATTTCCTGCTTAATTAATCATCCCACCTCCCCTAGGATTTTTCCTGTGACCCTTCAGAGGGCCCTGACCCCTACATTAGCAACCACTGGACTAAACTACCTGACTGTACTGTATATAAAATATTTAAAACTAACTCCCTCATGAGCGGCTACAACTGTAAAGTGTTACTTATATGTAATGCATAAATAGAAACAATCTAAAAATGTCACATAAAATATGTTAGTAAACACTTACACGGGCCATTTTTTAGCACATTTACTTTAAATAATTTTTTTCTGCAGATACTCCTGTACTTTTTCTGAAGTAAGATTTTGAATGAAGGACTTTTGCTTGTAATTGAGTATATTTTTTCTATTGTTGTATTGGTACTGTTCCATACGTAAACAACGCGATGCTACAGGAAGCTAAATCCAGCCTATTAAAGTAACAATATGTATCTATGCATATATGTAGAATTAAAAATGTTCTAATTATGGCAAACCCCTGTGGTAGTGCCAAAAACACTGTGGCAGGAGCCTGTGCATCTGCTATATTATTGGCTCTATATTTGGTACAGCATCATAACTGAGTACATTTACTTTTGGAACTTTTAAAGTAATAGTTCGTGTAGTTTCAGGATTAAACCTGAATGAACACTGAGCCTGAAAATATAAAAAGAATTTGAATAATGTTTAAACATGTCCAGTGAGCTGCTGTGGTGGGATAACCAGTGACCACAACTCTTTTCCACAGCACGGCCTCCACAAGTATCAACGCAATGGCTGCAGTAACAATGGAGGACCTTCTGCGGCCTCATCTGCTCCACATGACCCAGAAGAAACTGATCCTCATTTCAAGGGGACTGTGTAGGTTGATTCTCTCTGACTGGATCCACTTGAGTTGTTTCACTTATTGACTCAAAGATGATGCTACTTTGTGTTTATTTTGGTACCAAGTTCAATGCAAAGATAACATTTTGACGGTTCATTATTGTAGTATTAATTCTGTTTTGTTTTGTTTTTTTTCAAAGCCTTGCTATATGGACTCGGCTGTATCACAGTAGCTGCTCTCTCCTCCTTCCTGGACTGGGGGGTACTTCAGGTATATTAACTAAACATTACAATGTTACATGATATTTAGTCCATTGTGCAACCTTTGTGCTCTAAAAGCTCTTTTAAAGCTAAATTTTTACAATGTGCAGCCACATACAAACTGTACTGAAAGCAAAAAATAGCTAAAGAGCTGCTTTGGGTAAGTTATTTAATTCTCTGACCTCTGGGTTGACGAGCAATGGTTCAGGATGGACTCCAGTTTAAGATTTACATCATTTTCTGTAATAATGTCTCAGTGGAGTGTTCGGCTGCGTTTCCAGAACTGTTTTTGTCTTCCCTGTTCAGGGCTCGTTCACTGTCATGGGTGTGGTCAGCGGTCCATTACTGGGCGTATTCATCTTGGGTATATTTGTCCCAGCAGCAAACAGGCTGGTGAGTGTCTTGATTTGTCCTGTGTCGTCCACTGTCATTCTTTTCTTAGCCAGGAAAACCCAAACATTTTCATTATGGACATACTTTAAATCCTTAAAGTAAAAGCCAGAAGTGAGGGGTGTGGTCTGTTTGACACAAAATAACGTACAAATACGTCACAAAATTTGTCTTTGAATCTTATCAGATTCTTTCAGAGCTTCATTGTTTTAGACCTCTGACCCACTGCGATGCGTTCACATAAAGTGTTGTTACTAAACCACGGCTGTCTTTTTATGAATGCTTCTGTCAAATTTTTGCCCTTCTCCCATTGCACAAAAGGACAAAATGCTTCTGTGTATTAAGGGAGTTTCATATTTTCCATGTAAATATAGTTTCTTGATTCAAAAACAACAGTCTAAACCAAACAGAATAATTTCAATTAAATAACTTAACACCTCCCTGAAACAACGTTCTCACACACACACACACACACACCTTCTTCCCTGCAGCTCTTCTTGTCCGTTAACCAGCCAGATTTTCTGGAAATCAGACTTTCCTCTGCAGCCCTGGCACACAAAGCTGACCTCAAATGCTAACAAAGCTCAAGTGATGTGCAGCATCCCATTTCCCTCAAATTGCCTCCCGTCTTCTGTTAAAGCTCGTACTCGGTCTTTCAGGGAGCGTTCCTGGGAATACTGGCGGGCTTCTGTGTCTCTCTGTGGCTGGCTGTTGGTTCAACTCTTTACCCGCCCAGTGAGGAGATCATGGGTGTCCTGCCCAGCTTCGCAGGCGAGTGCGGACCCAACAACTTCACCCAGAGCAGCAGCCCTACCCAGGATCCACACTCCATCTCCACGCTGCTGCGCCCCAGTAACCAGGGGTCAGTGATTTCAGCGAGGCCACACAACTGCTTTTTCCCCAAGTGGTTTGCATTGGTTAAAGATGGAGATAAATAGCAGTAATCACAATTTATTTGTGCTAAAACAAAGTCATATTGAGATAAGATACGTGAATATTTAGAAGTGTGAAATTTAGCCTGGATTGTAATATAATTGCTGTAAATTTATAGAATGATGATGTCAGATTAAATAAAGAAAATAAGTCCTAACATAAAACTCGATACATGTTACAACAATTAAACTGTCTTTTCCGAAACTAGGGGCCTGCATAACTTCTACTCCATGTCCTACCTCTACTTCGGTGCCATGGCAACCAGTTCGGTGGTGATAGTCGGGTTGATAGTGAGCTACGCAACAGGTAAGAAGATAAAAAGGTTAAAGACACTCATAACGACGGGCCCCAGTGCAGGTCATTATGACAGGCCCTTGAGCTCCTCAGTTAAGAAGCAAACACGCACACACATACACACACACTTTTTTTTTTACCGCATTCACCAGACCCATCACGAGAGCCAACTCACCTGCCCACCAAAATATTAGTTAATCAACACCTGCACCCAATCCAACCTTTAAATCACCAACTTTATGCATTACAGCAGCACAAATATCAACAGGACTCAGGATCGCAAAACATTTACCACACAAAACATTAAAGGACCACACCGACTGTAAATAGTTACATTACATATAGACTTTAGATTGGACAACGAAATATTACCCAGCAATCATCATGACATTTGTATATGACATGAATACCAGAGAAAAGAGAAAATATTTATTCAATTGAATGTTGTTTTTTTTTTTTTATAGTGATACAGGCCCCATCCAGCACGGGCCCCAGTGCAGTTGCACTGTCTATAGCTACGTCCCTACTAGCCAGTATTTTACATATCTCGACCAACACTCAAGGCTCTCAACACTCAACTCTGTGGTGATTTATGGAAATGCACAGCACAGTAAACTGAACACGTTCTGTTGTGTCTCTCTACACACAGGGCCAACAAAGAGGAATCATATTAAAGAGGGTTTGTTATGGTGGGATCTGAAAAAAAAGCAAGTCGAGGTCCCATCAGAGCGCAGAGTAAGTACTATATTACAAGCCTGTGACTCGCCCCTTGTTTAATTTGTGTAGATGCAGAAAAGTAGAACTGAAGCAGGGGAACAGGATGAACCAAACATCTCAATTAATACAGGAGATAATTATTATCTTTTGGCTAGTTAGCACACTGGACTGATGGGTTAACGTCTTCCACAAGGGGCATTTTTTTCCCATTTAATGTAGATTTCTACCAGGTGCTCTTTCTTTCTTCCTCAGTCCAAACGCATGCATCTCAGGTGCACCTGAGACTCTTAATGAAGGGTTTTGTTCCAAAACATTATAAATCCATTTTGTAAATTGTACAGCAAAGTGCCTATAACCCCTGTAGTGTATTTAATAGATCATTTTGGAGCAGATTTGTATTGACACAGCATGCATGAATGTGAATGTGTTGTCTGACTGTGTTTGTTTTAAAGACTAGAACGATGTCCAGGATGTTTCCATGCCTTCTTCACAATGCATGCTGGGATACACATGTGAGCCCGAATAGCAATAACCAGGTAAAGAAATTAGAAATGTGTGATTCTTTGAGGTTGGAAACATACTGAAGTTATGAATTTAATGTATGGGATATTTGGTAGATAAGACGCGCATGTAGCATCACATCTACAACAATTCTGGAAGGTTTTACCAAACAGCTGCTACAGTCTCAACTCTGATCAAGCTTGAAATTAGTGTGCAGCTGCGTATTATTCAGTTCAGTTTGTGCATTTCATTTTTTATGGTTTAAAACCAGAATCTTTCTTTTTTCCAGGGTGACAAGGCAGCAGATAAACCACAGCGTGTGCCTCTGAGGGCCCTGCATAAGGAAGATGAAAAAGAGGAAGGGCTAACAGATGTTGGGAATATTAATTCACCGCTCAGGGTTTAGGTTTTGGACTGAAAACTGAAAGTTTTTATCCAAAATCGCAGTGATGGCATTTCCTGTCTTGTAGCCCAAACTCCTAATTCATAAAGTCTGCATTACAATAAGAGCTGTGTTTAGTTTAAACAAAAGACAATTTTTAAAAAATGTATTCTTTAAAATACAAAATGTTCTAACTGTGCCAAGAAATGTATAGACTCTAATCAAATACCCTCTGGTGTTATTTGAATCCTTTTAGTGTTGGAAGACTCTTTCATCAGGACATTTATTCTGGTATGTCCCATATCTGTAGCAATGCACACCTGCACTCCAGCCAGTGCTAATAGACATGTGACAGGCAGAGTCCGGGCTGTGTGTGCACTGACAGTAAGTCAGCTCTTTCCTTGTTCTCCACTCTTAGCTCATGTCTTCTCGTTATGTTCCCTAAAGCTTCCTCTTCAATGCACAGCAAAGTGGTTTTACTCTGTTGGTAATATTGGCTAGTATGAGTCCTGTAAATGGGAAATCTCCTTGCCAGTTACGGCTTGCCACATAAATGCGAAGGGCAGAGGGAGTTGTAAAGATATCATAAGCATTTTCAGCCAGAATGGATCTTTAAAAAGCTAAGAAGTTCATAGTTCAATACTCATCCAGCCAGCATCTGTCGGCACGTGTGGGCAGCACTGTTGTTGTCAATGATTCAACCCAACCACCATAAACAGCAGCGTTGTATGTGAGCAAACTCGACTGTATCCTGAAGTAGATGCACAGAAGCAAAGGAAGAAACATGAAAGGCATCTTCTCCTGTGAATAGTTTATTAATGTTTCTTTGTGGATATAAAGTGTTTCCTTGAACTTGACTCCAGTCTCTGTGGAGGAACATTAAGACGACACTATGCAACTTTTTGAAATAAGAAATGAAAAAAATCTCCCTCTTACAAATGAAAAGCTCAATTCATAAGCAATAAAACACACCTGTGCTGCTGCTTTGCTATGATTTTGCATTCCCATATCCCATAAATGCTGCGTGTTGCCACAGTTGAAAGGAACACCTTCTCTCTTTTCTATCTATGTATAAGGAGGTTTTATTGTTACAGGCTTAATTCACAACTTTAATAAGAGCAATGAATAAAGCATACTCCAGTTTTTCTGTCTGTGACTACGTTCATGCTTAAAATGCCCAGTGTACTGGAAACCGGCTGTTCATCACGGGGAGCACTGGGTCATAGATAATTTCCTGTGAGAGTCAGACAGTGGAGGCTGCAATGATAAAGATTCAGCTCTTTACTGATTCACGTTTGTCATTAGTGACGATCGATGGTGGAAGAAGTACATAGACCTAGTGACAGTTCAGCATTGAGACCTCACTTAAGTGTGTAAGTATTATCAGATAATGTACTTAAAGTATCAAAAAGAAAAACAGTCATTCTGCAGACAAATGCTTCTTGTCAGTGTTTTATTATTATGCCTTTGGTTTAATATTACAGTTACTCTACTGCCATGTATCATTTTACTGTACTCCTTATTTATTAACTCATTTTATCCATCCAACTAGAACTAAAGCTGACAGTTGTAGTGGACTAAAACTTTGACTCTGAAAGTACCTTTGAATTTGTACTTACCCACAGCACTTGAGTAAATGTACTTAGTTACAGTCCACCACTGTGGAGGATCCAGTTTTAAGAATTTTGTATTTTGTGTCATGAAGTCAGGAGAGTTTCAACTTTATTTATCTCTAAATGAATATCAAATCTGTTGCATCACATAATGTAGTGGTGATTTGTCCTCAAACAAAATAATAAAAAGCAAAACAAAAATCGACTAACTCAAACTCAAACGGCCACTGTGGCACCAAGGGAACAAATCTTACGCAGGGAAAATTGAGTCCATTGTCCAGGCGAGCGTATTATTTAGTACGGTTTATTTTAACGTTCAGCAAGCAAATAAAGAACGACAAAGTCTGTGGCCTCTCTTGCCCTGCTAAAAAAACATAAACCCTTCCTGGTGCCCCGGATCCTATGCCTGCCCACCCATCCATCCATCCATCCATTATCTATACACCGCTGAATCCTTTGCAGGGTCACGGGGGGGCTGGAGCCTATCCCAGCCATCTCTCGGGCGAAGGCAGGGGACACCCAGGGCAGGTCGCCAGTCTACCACAGGGCGCCTGCCCACCCATATATGTAAATTCACCTGACCTGCCCAAGTTGCCCAGTATCTTCAAAATTAACAAGTAGTCAAATTATCTAAAATACTGATAGTAATGTTGTAGTCAAACTAATTGAACTATATTCTTCAAACAGCAACAAAATAAATAATAGCTATGTAATCATTAAATGTTACAAAACAATGAATAGCTCCAACACATAACTTTAATGTTTTTGTAAATCTGTAACATCTTTTTTTTTAGCATTTAATTTTTCTTTAAAATGATTTAAATATACTAATTTTTGTTGTTGTGATAAGTCTTCCTGACAATGAAAAGATGGTTAAGTATTTGGAGACCATCACTTCCTTGGAGAAGGAGTGGTATAGCTTCTAAATCAAAATCTATGTCATATTGTGTCATATATGGAAGAAAATAACTTATTAAGGAGATGTCTTTATAACACTGTTTCACATATTCATTCAGTTTTTTCAGTTTCAGAGTATTATGCTATATTAAAGTATATTTTAGTATATACTGACACCTGCTGACGACTGAATGTCACTTCAAAATTCAGATGTACACACATGGCCTCCACACATCCGTTATGGCTGCCATTTACATGAAACCAAGGAGTACAACAGCACCTCATATCACAGGATGGTCATTTATTGCATTTTCTTAATCTTTCACCCATTCTCACTGTACAAAAGTAAGCGTAACATTTCCAGACAATCTCTCCTCCACAATGATTCGGTAGGCCTAACAGAAGGTCTGTCTTTAATGTTGGGAGATTGTGCTTCCGTGCACATTGGTCCTGAATCCCTCCACCACCTCCATGTTGCTGCTGCGCTTCTTCAGCCCGGTGCCTCACCACTCATCTGCAGCCCTGTTAGAGTCCTCGTCCGCTACAGCACAGTCCAGGCGCTGCACACCGGGAAGCGCCAGGTCCCTTTCGTTTAGCTTCTCCAGAAACGAGGACAGCAGTCGTTTGTTTAAATGGTCCGTCAGGGTCCTTTCTTCTTCGACCCGCTCCTTGACGACATTGCTACCCGACTCCACTTCCTCCGCCTCGGTGTCCGCGCTGAGCTGCGGAGGGGGCGACCGGTGGTTCAAGGACAAGCCGTTCGACTGCTCGCCCTCCGCGGACTGCTCCGCCGTCCAGCTCCCGGCGTCCGCCCCAGATTCCGTCTCCATCCGTGATATTAAAGTGGTCTGCAGGGCGGCATTCTCCAGCTCTTTCAGGCGTTTGCTGTGGAGGCCGCAGGCGGGAGGTTCATTTCCAGTCGGGTTGTTGTTGTTGTGAGGTGGCTCGCTGGTTTGCTCCATCATGCTCTGCGTCAGGAGTGCAGCCCATAGATATGAACGACTTCAGGCGCAAACTGAGAAGTGTCGCCCCCCTGTGCTCACAGACAGTACTGCACCATTAACAGACACTGAAAAAAAGCTGCAGAAAATATTCAGTACTCCTTTAGTACTCAGTTAAAAGTAGCAATACCACAATTTCAAAATACTCCAGATAGATAGATAGATAGATAGATAGATAGGTGTAAGTATAAAGTACCTTAAAACAAGTCATGTCCTATTGATGTACAAGTACATCAAAATTGTGGTATAGTAGTACTTGATACATGACGTGCATGTAGCTACTAACAATCGTACTATTATTATCTAAAAATGTAAGCAATAATGTGTCATTTTGACACAAATGTTCATATTTTCAGAAACCATTAGCACTTTGTGTGCAATACAAGCATGTAAGAATTTTGTATGTTAATACCACAGGAAATCAAGCCTGTCACTGGGAACTGTTATTAAAACATTTGCTATTTTAATTGCCTGAGTCAGTTTGGAATTGTTATTAAAATTTTCACTATGAAGGGAAAATAAAAAATTTAAATAAAAAGTACCACTTAATGCATGTGTTCCAAAAAAAGAGGAAAAAGGGAAAATCATAATAAAAAAAGCAAAGGGTCCAGAAGAGAAGTTTAAAAGAAGAAGGGTGAAAGAAAGAGAAGAGCGACTTAAATTACCATCAGCGTCTCATGAGAAGCTGAGAGAGACATTTCATTAGGGGTGAATCCAGAAATCAATGTTGTACCAATAACTCTGCTAATGAATAAATGACTGAATGAAGTTGCGAATGCAGCAACACACCACATTTGTGAATGAGGACCATAAGACCAGATCAAGCACATTTTAATTAGATGAACCAGTTAGCGGAAACACAAAAGAACATGTGAATGAAATCATTCAGACTAAACAAGACTAAAATAAGGCTTAAGGCACAGTTCAGCAGCTGAGAGGGATGGGAAGCCAGAAGAAATTATCTGAAGTATTTAGATATAATTTCATTGATTGGATGTGGATTGGATTGTGTTATGCATTTTCAGGTACATCTGGTGCCTAGTCCACATGTACACTGTTATTTTTAAAACAGGCGTTTTCCTCCTTCGTTCTCAAAAAAAAAAAAAACCTGTCTGCTGGTTTTAAGATTCAAGAGTCTTTATTGTCATTGCGCATGTCAATGAAATTTTCATTGCAACCCCCATGTTAGGAACAGATGGTACGAAAGATAAGAAGACTAGAAAGAATAAAATTAAGATAACTACAATAAAATAAAATAAACCAACATGCAATAAAAATATTCGTAAAGCAATTAAAAATATAAAAGAATGAAAATATACGAAGGCAATAAAATATACTAAACAATAAAATATGGAAGTGAAATGTGCAAACAGAATAAAATATACAAGCAGAATAAAATATACACAGTGAAATGTACCGACAGAATAAAATATACCAGTGGACAATAAAATATGCCAATGAAAATGAAATGTGCCAATATACTAAAATGTATATAATTAGTTAAGTATATGTGTGGACCTAAAAGTTAAGTACACAGAAGGTGCAGGTGGAGGTAGAGGTGTAGGTGTAAAGTGCAGTGTGCAGTGGTTCACAGTTCTCACAGTCTCTCACTGCAGTGAGGGGCTGCTGGGGGTGATAGCTCTAACAGCTCTGGGGAAGAAGCTGTCCCTCAGTCTGTTAGTGGTGGTGCGGATGTTCCTGTACCGCTTTCCTGATGGAAGCGGTACAAACAGTCTGTGGCCCGGGTGGCTGGGGTCCGTGGCGATGGATCTTGCCCTCTTCCTGACCCGGCCTTCATATATAGAGTCTAGGTCAGGAAGGGGGCAGCTAACGATGCCCTGTGCAGTTTTAACCACCCGTGCCAGTTGTTTCCTCTCCTGTGCCGTGCAGCTGCCATACCATACTGTCACACTGAAAACATCTCCATCCATGTGAAAATGCAAAAACACAATGAAGTGTGATTGAGCTGAAGTGATTGTCTGCCGCAGCACAGAGCCCAGAGCAGTTAGAGATTGGGTGTTTTGCTCAAGGGCTCCTTGGTAGTGCCTCGGAAGTGAACTGGCACCTCTCCAGCTGCCAGACAATCTCGGTGTTGACTAGTCCATGCTGGACTCAAACCAGTAACCAAGCCAAGTCCTTATGGACTGATCTACCGCTGCACTTGTAAAAACATGCCAAACTAACAGGTGGCAATATAACACTAATCCTAAAGCCTTGTTGCCCAATCAGAATTCAGAATAACACTATTATCGGTATGCTTCCTGCAACTACAGAACCAACCGGGTCTCCTCCATATCCAGTGAATTTGGCAGTAGGGTCTTTGTCGTTGTTTTTGGATTAAGGAGCAGTGACCTCCAAAGCACATTCTGATGCCTCTGTTCCTCAACAAAAGTAGACGGGGAACTGTATATTTATGTACATTTATATGTAAACGTATAAAAAGTCCTGTTAGTAAGGTTAGCACCAGCACTATTTTGGCCAGGTCCACTACACAAAATGTCTTTACCTCGGAAGCAGTTTTCCAATTGGTCAGTGACCTAAAATAGCATTTGTGTGTAGATGAAAGGTCAAAAGAGAGCTGCTTAACACGTAATAGCTGGTGGTAACGTGTTGTGTGATATGTTAATTGTAATAATATTGCCAAAATCCTGTTAGAAAAAGTAATATTGTATGACGTTCCTTTGTACCTTTGGGGTATTGTATAGCCCCCACACTGGCGGCAACAAACAGCAACAGCCCACCAGTGTGCATCGACAAAGCATCATTGTCACTACCTGCAGTTAGACAGCTTCCCTACTAAAGCATTCTACGAAAACAGCCAAGTATTTTGTCTATCTGTGTCTCTGGGTTGTTGATTGTGAAGTCCAAGTTATTAACACTTCTCTGTCATTGTTCTTCTCTCAAAATTATTTTTTTCATTACTTAATCACTTAAATCGATTCATCAATCCATACCCTCCAATTATGAGAAATTTAAATGCGGCTGGTCCTGCTGTCACTATACAAAAAGGTCCTCGTCGGTCTTTTTGGCCACCTCAAGCTTCCGTAGACAAGAGTTGGTTTCCATAGAGACTGTGCATGGTAGAGGCGAACGATCAGCTAAGCTAGTTCATCTACGCCAGCGGGAGGTAACAAAGCCATTGTCAGGCATGCAAACACGACATGCCACGTTTGCTAACCGTCAACCGTGTATTATAGCAAACTATTTTCTGGTAACAGGCTAACCTGCTGTTAGCCATCGGCAACACAGAGCGCTAGCTTTTTGCTAACGTCCATCTAGCCACAATCCAGCGTTAGCTAGGCCATGATGTGACGGGTCTGCTAAAATACTTACATCGACTTACATTCACACACTCGTTTACTGGTTAAATATGCATTGTCTAGCAATTAAAACCCAATTGTTTAATTACCAACGAGTCTTTTAGAGCACGCTAATAATTTTTAGCTTCCACCACCTTAAAATGGTGATACGATCAGAATAGAACAGTTAACCTTAGCCCAAAATTACAAAATTGTCTGAGAGGACTCTACAGTCTGGTCAGGATACCTGCGACGCCCTGGATCCTTATCTTTGACCGACTCTCGAAGACAAATTGACGAGAAAAGTTAGTTGCTTTGTTGACTGTGAATACATCTTCTCTCCTTCGCTGCCAGAGGAGGAACCAGTGCATGTTTTGCTGTAACGTTACAGTGCTCGCAGATCAAAATGTCCTTCAGAGACTTAAGAAGTAAGTGATACTCCCTATTCGCTCCTCGTTGTATGTAATAAGAAACATGATATAACTTAATTGAAAATTGGTGTTTTGTGTCTGTGTACATGTGATGATTGTTCAATTTCACTTGACAGATTTCACAGAAATGATGAGGGCTTTGGGCTACCCTCGGTTGATATCTATGGAGAACTTCAGAACGCCAAACTTCACTTTAGTGGCAGAAATCCTAGTATGGCTTGTAAAGAGGTATGACTGAACTAAACAAAGTCCCTATTCTTGAAGTGTAAAAAAATACGTACATACAAATCCTAAAATCTGTGATGGTCAGAATTTCCACTAGCAAGTAAGCACTTAATGTTCTCTGTTTTCTGTATACTCTTGCACACATTGTTTTGCATTAGTTGAATTGAAAGTTGTACTTTGTAATATATGGAGCCAAGGACATATATTATCTAACTCTGGAAGCAAATCTCAGTATGTTGTCTATATTTGCTTTGTACTTTGTTTTTTGCCTGCCCCTCATTTGGATAAATTGTCTAAGTTTTTACTTACTGTGGAACAGCCAAAGATATGTCTAGGCATTGTGTATGTAATGGAGGATACTGACTACTGCTCTTTGTCTTTTGCTCCCCTCTCTTTCCCATCACCTTTAGATATGAGCCTCAGATGGATATTCCCACTGATGTCGATACAGAGTCAGACAGAATATTCTTCATCAAGGCCGTAGCCCAATTTATGGTGACGTCTTTTCTCATGTTTATACAGACAGCTATTGAAGGCCTGCCGTTAGTCAGTCTGTCTTAATCAGTGTCTCATGTGGTTGCAGGCAACTAAGGCTCATATCAAGTTGAACACCAAGCGTCTCTACCAGGCTGATGGCTACGCAGTGAAAGAGATGCTCAAAATAACCTCAGTGCTGTACAGTGCCATGAAGACCAAGCAGATGGCCCTGGGAGACCGAATCGAGGAGGACAACAGCAAATTCAAGTTTGACCTCGGCTCACGGGTGAGTTTTTTTACACTGTGTAATGTTATATTACGCATATGTCATATGTTACTTCATCCTTAGTCGTATGTAAGCTTAATTACTGAACTATCTGTTCTAAGAAAATTGAGTGAGAGTGACATTTAAGTTGAGTCAGTGTAGGAAACTAAGACAAATAAAATGTAGCAAATGCCATGCATTGTGCAATTTAGCAGATGTGAACAGGCAACGCATTCACAATGGTTTTATTAACTTTTGGTACATAACTTGATTTGAACAGTTGGTTCAAGTTGGTCACTGTAAATTTGACCTACATGCATGTTGACTCTCATATTAAATCAGTGTAGTCAGTAAACTTTGTTTGTGGGGTTTTTTTTCCTCTGCATAAAACTTTGATATAGTTAGCTTTTTCAGCTTTCTATTCCATCCTATTTGCTGTTTCCTTTCCTTTTTCAAATCCTAGGTAGAAGAGAAAACTGTGTGTTGCTGATTATGTCTCCTTCTGTCTTCACTTTAGATTTCTGATCTTAAAGCTGCTCGGCAGCTAGCATCTGAAGTCACTTCTAAAGGAGCATCGCTGTATGATTTACTGGGGAAAGAGGTGGAACTAAGGGTGAGGGAAAACACAGATATGAACCGACACACAAACTTGTTTCCATTTCCCTTCACAATCCTTGACAGTAAAAGGAAAAAAAGTAAGGTTGAATATCCTTAATAATCCTTCATTAAGGTCAAAATTCTGAATTTACACTGAGTGTAACTTCTCAAAGGTTTTTCATGCATTACTCCCAGACCAGAGAGAATGTTTTCCTGTCTTAAAGCCAAATTTGATACATAAGTGCCTTTCAAGAATGATTTTTAGAAACATATTAATAGCTTGGTCTACATAGACATGATTATTCTGCTGTGAGTGCTGATGAGGCTGGTAGCATTATGTGGCTTTGTTTTTCAGCAGTGAACTAAAGCTGAAATGATAACCTTCGCTCAATTGCAACACAGTCCATTTGAAAAGATATCAGTGACAGTTATGCAGGTGATGCAGGAGTTTACTCATATTCATTGTTCCCACAGGAAATGAGAACTGCGGCCATTGCCAGACCTCTGGAAATCAATGAGACTGAAAAGGCCCTGAGAGCCTCCATCAAAGAGGTTTTGGTATGTATTTATCTTGCCAACCCTCTTTTTTAAAATTCATACAGGACTTGTTTTTATCTATGAAATGGCTCTGAATTTTCCACCATGCCTTTGTGCTCATTGTCAAGGAAAGCGTGGAAAAGACCAAAGACATGCTGAGTAACGTTGTTTCTGATGAAAGCAGTCTGGACAATAAGATAGAAAAGAAGAAGCAGGAGCTGGAGAGGAATCGAAAGAGGCTCCAGACACTGCAGAGTGTCAGGTCAGTTCACAAACCGACAGGTAACACACAAAAATGATTCCCAAGTGATTTGGGTAAATTATTTGCACTCTTTGCTCACTTTACACTTTCTTTGACTCACAAATAAAAAAAACTACAACTAAGTATGTCTGTGCTTATGCCCTTGTGAGTGCTTGTTTTTGTTCCTCTCTCTTTTTTTAGGCCGGCCTTCATGGATGAATATGAGAAGATTGAGGAAGATCTGCAGAAGCAATACGACACCTTTGTAGAAAAGTTCAGGAACCTCTGCTTCCTGGAGTCACAGCTGGATGAATACCATAGACTGGAGCAGGAGAGGTTTGAGGTGCGTGCGTGCATGTGTTTGTGTTCGAGATGTGCAGAACAGTTATTCTTAAATGTTTTATAAAAGGACTTACCTTGGAACTATTTTTACATAATTGTGCTTAAACATATTTACACTTTGCCCCAGTAACTCTCAGCAGACCTGTATGGTTCAACCATAGTTATACTACTGTTCTATACTAAGGCATCTCTAGACATTTCCCAACAAATTCAACAAGGGGATCTGACAGATCTATAAAGGTTCATGCTAATGTAAACCTCTCTCACCAGGACTCTGGATTGCAGGCTACATGTATTTGTCATTTTCTTTCCTTACAGGAGGCTGAAAATACACTGAAGATGATGCAGCACAAATTAAGGGAGGAGGAGAGGGATCTGATGAGGAGTTCTTGTGAGACAACCAATAACACACACTGTGAAAGCAGAGCAGTTGTCACCTAATCTCAACCGCTTTTTATGATTTCACACACGTGATTCATGAAATGTGTTTTCTGTAGTGAAAGATGAGGATTCTGACATGGACGTTCTAGAGGATGAGGGTTCAGACAGCGACATGGAAGAGTGTCGACCTTCTAAGCCACGCCCCACACGAAACGGCATCATGGCAGGTACACAGACAAGGGACAGCCATGTCCTTGTTATCATGAACTGTTTGCCACTAGTTGCATAGGAAATTGCTTTCTGTGATTCTGATTGGTTTCATATGGTGTCTGCGGCTCACAAAAAAATCCTTTGTATATATACACCATTTAGCTACCATCAGACTTAACGGAACCCAACAACCTTCTTTCACATAAATTGCGTGTTTCTTCTCTTTTCGTCATAGGAAGAGGAGCTCGATTTATTGGGAACATGCAAGGTGGTGATAGTGATGAGGTTGGTACTATCATAACAACATCAATACAGTCAATACATCCTTCTTTTTTCTTCTTGAACTGATGTAGCAAGCATCTCTTCATTTAGTGTGCTACAGCTTAGAAAAATTTAAGACCAGTTTTCTGATTTGCTCCCAGTGGCCCTAGATGGCGCCCTCTGTGCTGTTTTTCTCGCTACAGAATTTCATGCTGCTCACTTTTTGTCATGTTTTAGTGTCCCATGCACCGGCTCTGATACAGGTTCACATCCCTTTGGGTTTTCATCTTATACTCTATTCTGTATCTCACCTTTCTCTATTATTTACTTGTATTTTAAAAGCCCTCTTTAGCTGTTTCCAGAAGGTCAATACCGTATGCCAAAAAACAACGGAAAGGAAAGGTTTGTCCAGGACCAGGATCTAGTCCACTCCTTGTTCCTATGTGTATTTAAAGGAAAAATCCACTCTGATATTCTCTTACATATTCTCTTAGACAGTAGGCATTGTTCACATGGGGCAGGGATTTGATCCTCCTTAGTCCTCATCAAAGTGTGCATGCAGGTAATAGGGTGGAGCAGAAGTGCACCCAAAACTTGCACACATGCTGCAATGGTTTGACCACATTTTCGATTTTCTCACAATGTTACACAGTGATTTCAGAAAGTATACATATGACTATTTTTTGCATCATACCGCTACTAAAGCATATATACAGTATAAACGTCACTGCCTGTGTCTTTAGTGTCACTGAGAGACATCGAAACAAAACAACAGAGAACTTGGAGAGAGAGAAATTATTGTGTCATTGCATTCAGCAGCACTAATTCATTTGTGGCTGTAAAAAGTATTTCTGTCTCTTGTACAATGCATTTTGGTCTGTATAGATGATGAACATTGTTGCTACTGTTTTTGTTATGCAGATGTTTGGAAAGGATTTTTCCTTTAAATTAGGTCAGTGGCTTAACTGATTGCTGTAGTTATGTGGATCCATGTGGACATGTCCCAGTTCAATGATTCACTGTTACACCAGTTCTGTGTTTTTGTTACAACTGAAGAACTGATTCAGTGATTAGATTGACGTGTTTGTGAGACTTAAGCCAGTGCTTAGTTAGAATGATGTCCAACCCTGTTGTAGTTATGTGTTGAGTAATTGCCTGTGAAAGTAAAACTGATATATTTAATCATTTGACTGGCCTAATAACTATCTGCTTCTTGTAATTGTTGTCGCCACTATGTGTTCCTGCTTGCCTGCTGTTTCAGACTGAAGACAGTGAAATTGATGTGGACGAGGATGATGAGGAAGATGAGGAAGGTGAGGAGGGGGAGAGCAAGGATTTGGAAGATGACAGTCTGGAGGGCCCCGTGTCCAGGGGTGCTCGCCCCTCCAGGGGAGGCATGAGACCACCTCTGCTGGAGGAGAGCGACAATGACTTCTGAGAGAAGAACACACACACGCATATAGATTTCCAGCTGTTTCCAGCTCAGATCAGACCATCTCATTACTTCTCAGAAAAATGCATTAATAATTATGTTCACTGTGTAAATCATCTTGTTATTGCAAGTATCAATATAGTTCCTATTTTTGAATATTTGTGTAAGCTGTTTATATGTCAATAAAATAGAAAAAATGTAATATCTTCTGTGTCCCTTGACTCAGTATTACAGCAGCATACAATTTAAAGTGAAATATGAAATTGAGATAAATATGAAACTGGTAGTTTTATATTGTTTGGATGCTTTCAGAGGGAAAAAAACAATTTAGAATAAGAAACATCAGGAATAATAAACCTGACAGAATAGTGGACTTCCTAAGGATGGTTACAATGAGTTTAAATGTTTTTTTCTATTTAGATATGAAATCGAGATGCAAGCTATGTTGTCTAGGACACAATATTTGATCATTGGCAAAAACAATGCTTTGTTGCAGTTTAAATGCTAAGTTATTATGCCTAAATGGAAGAAATTCACATTTCTTGACATTTTGATATTAGTGTAAGATTTGACTGCTAAGCAATATTTATCTCAGTGCTACAGCACACTTAAAAGCACTGTGTTTTTCCCTGAAATGTAGTGGAGTATAAAATCTTTAGTGCCCCAAATTGTTGGTAGGGGAGTGTGGCTGCAGGAGGGTTACGTCATCAGAGTGCGCGGTGGCTTGAGAGAGGAGGTGGCAGATGCCTCTTCGAAACAACAATCAACTGTCGTCTATTTACGACCTGTTTTTCCTCTAATACTGGTATGAATCCATGCTTGTCATTGAATATTTGTCTATTGTGATTATTGTCCTCTTAGCTAAATTTCGGCGAAATTGAAAGGGAATGACTGGCAAGCAAACCAGTCTTGTTTAACAGGCTAACATCAGTTAGCTATAGCTCCCTAGCTACACTGACAGGCTAGACTACACAAGCTAGGCAAGACTACTGCCGTTGGTATAATTTTACAGAATTTCATTAAGGTTTTGTTATGGTTTTGCCAGCTCGCCTAATTTATTAACCTGCGTTTTTGCTTACCCATATTTTCAAACCGATGCTTAGTTCTGGTAGCCACCTATTAAGAATTATTAGCTTGCGTTACTTTATTCATACGTTATACGAAATAAGTATAGATAACAGATAGTACCTATTCATCTAGCTACCGTGAAAGCGCTACTGCATATCGCCCATCATTTTATCACTGCAAGCTGAACAATCATAGTTTTTCGCCCAAATAAATATAGCTAGGTGATAAACACCAAAAACAGTCTTTGACAAACATACTATTTTAGGTAGTGTTTTGAATCACTTTTGGTATTTGCTTGGTCTAATTAAATCATATTAAAACTGGCTACATCCGTGTTTGGCATCAGCCTTGAAAACTGTCTTGACAGTCAAGCTCTTTCGATTTTACCTTGTTCCTCAGCTTAAAAGCAGCTCTTTGTGATGCCAAAGAAGTTCCAGGGCGAGAACTCCAAGGCGGCCTCAGCCAGAGCCCGCAAGGCAGAGGCCAAGGCAGTGGCAGATGCCCGCAAGAAGCAGCAGGAAGAGGATGCTCTGTGGCAGGAAACTGACAAGCATGTACTCAAAAAAGAGCAGAGAAGGGTGAGCTGTCTCTCCAGTGTGGTGTCATGTGCAAATGTGGGAAATTTCATAGATGTGCTGCTCCTTTTGGCTTCAAGAAATTGCTGTTTTGATGAGGTTTCCTCATCGTGATACTGCTTTTGCTGCTTCTTGGATGATGTGTGTGCAGTCAGTTCACTTTTAACTAAAGTAATTAGACACAGGAAGGAAAAATGCATGTAAACACAACACAATGAAATGTTGCATTTGAAAAGGAAGAAAATCAGGATTACAGTGTTCAGTTTTTGATCTGGACAGGTACCCTGCTTGTGGCCTCTTATTTCTCTCTCTCTCTCTCTCTCTCTCTCTCTCTCTCTCTCTCTCTCTCTCACAAACATACAAACGTACGTATACGTTTACACATATGTATCTAATCTCTAGATGGGGTTAAGTGAAAGTTATCCCCAGGGGGACATTGTGTTGTTGCATGAGTAAGCACTTACAAAACTAAAAACACTAAGAATTAAGCAAATTAGGTAATTTAAGCAATTCCAAGATCAGTGTGATTTGAGTAAACTTGAGTATTACTATGTATATTGTGTGCTTAACAGCTGTGGGGCAGCATACAGTATGTTTATGCTTGCTTTGAAGAGAGGGGATAACTATTTTTGATGTACTATTTGTAGTGGTCTTACTGTAGCTATCATTCTCTTGGACAATCCTTCATTTCAGTTTGAGTTCGACCTAAATCCACATCTTATCAGTTATTCACAGAATTGAAATGGCCGCAGTTGATAGGCAGATTATGACTCAGTGTCAAATTTACTTTAGCATTGTTTTTTAATGTCATAGTATTTGCTACCAAATGCTGTAAATATGAGTCTTTATCCTCAGCGATGTGGGGATAACATCAGTGAAGCTTGTTGAGTGGTGAAACGATTGCATATGTCATAACACATGTAGCAAATAAAAACAGCATAATTTTTTAAGCGCTAGAAGTCTGATGAGACATCTTTCTGTCGTTGCAGGATGACAAGGAGAAGAAGAGGCTCGAGCTTCTGGAGAGGAAAAAAGAAAACCAGCGACTTCTGGATGAGGAGTCTGCTAGGATGAGAGGCAAAGCTCAGAAGGAGGCTGGATCCGGAGGAAAGGTGACTCGTGCCCAGATCGAGGAGGTGCTTCAGAATGAGCAGCTGCAAAAGGAGCAGCAGGAACACAAGCCGAAAGGTGAAGTTCAGGTTGAAGATGGCGACAAAGTATGATGGTTAGATTAAAGATGAAATTTACAATTGGAGATTAGATAGAATCCACACGCTGGTTGTTTGGAGGATCAAATCAATACATTGTCTTAACCATGACGCCTCCTTTTACATGTTTCAACTAAAATTTCTTTCCACAGAAATGAGCCACCTGGAGGCTCCACTGGAGGAAAATGTGAACAGAATTATCCCTGATGAAGGAACCGTGGAAGCCAGAACAATAGAAGACGCCATTGCTGTGCTCAGGTACCGATCGTTCACCGTCAACTGTACTGTGTGTGATGTCCTGTTGTCCATGTGATTACTCTGATGTTGATTTAAATCAAGTTTCTTAGGCCCATAAAACGTGTAAATGTTAACAGTCCATCATTACATCCTCTCTCCTGACTCCAGCACGGGGCCTGAGGACCTGGATCATCACCCTGAACGGAGGATGAAAGCAGCATTTGCTGCCTATGAGGAGGAGAACTTGCCTCGCCTTAAAAAGGAGAACCCCAACATGAGGTTGTCACAGCTGAAGCAGCAGCTGAAGAAGGAGTGGATGAAGGCGCCAGAGAACCCTCTGAACCAACGCTTTGCCACCTACAACACAAAGTGAATGCACTCTCTTCCCCCGTAACAGCATCTGAAAACTGTCTGCCTATGCACATTGGAGACTTCCATTGAAAAATCGAATAATTTCATCTAAAAATTAGTGTTGCTGATGAGAGCTTCACCACTACCGACCCAGAAACAGTCTCTCCAAGGCCTGAGGACTCAGCTTTGTTGGTACATTCACTAGCAAGGAGAAGCTCATTTTCCACCAATCAAGGTCACAACTGATCATCATATCTGTGCACATGGCCTCTAATGAGGTATTTCATCATCTAATAAATTTAATTACGTCTTCTTTTTTTCTAGCACTTCTGGGGAGTTGGGAAGCCAGATATTTTGAGAGTAACTTATTAAAGTTCACCACTCAATCATCAGCATCTCTCTTTGCTTTTAAATGTCAGCCTTGTTGTTTGGAGGCATATAAGTCAAGTTACACACACTGATGTCAAACATTTTGGCCAGCTGCTGCTGTCATGCGATGCCTATTCTAAAAAGAAGAGTAATTTACACAGTTCAAACTTTACTTGTCATTCATGGAGAAGGTTGAGTATAGTTTTGGATCCAGGGTTAAGAAATGCTCACCAACCATCAGAAAAAATTGTGGTAAATTTAAAATAGTGGTGGCTGGAATTGACTTTTTTTGTCCTTTTAGTTCCTTTGGCAAGTGTCTAACCAGTCTGTTCAAAGGAGCTGGTTGCTTAAATAGTAAAACAGTTTGGCATTGAACATTGAATCCACTGTTGCAAGTGTATCAAGGGTCTTGCCAAGAGAATGCATGCATACCAAGTGCACTTTCTACCAGTCAGCCCACAAAGGCCCACAATGCTTTGAAAGAGAGTCTGTTAAATGCAGAAAATGTAAAAAGTGACATTGTTAATCCTGAGTTTCGAATTAGTGATGCTGTCTCATTACCTGCTGTACAAACTGCAAATGCTAACACTCAAGTATTTACACAAGTGTGATTTCATCAGGTTGACACAACAAATATGGCTCTGTGGCTTAATTTGAAGAGCCCAGAGCTCTGTTGGTGTTGTGTTTAAACTGTGGGATCATGCTGTGCATGAATGCAACTTTACTCTTAGTCACAAACCTGTTTTTAAAATAAGTCGTACAAAATACAGAACTGGGTCACAAACTGCAATTTAGAGAAATGACCGAACAAAACAACTAAAAGCTAACAAAAATAAGAACAAAATGAAATATTTCCCACTTGCTTAAATTTCCAGCATTATATATCTGTGGGGTTGATTTAACACATACGTGGTAGCAGTTGTTGCTTTTGAATTAGTGTTGCATTCATTTATATATCCAGCAATGGTGTGAAGTGCTGCCGCTGGTCACAAAGGTTTTCTCCAGCGCAGCAACATTTATATACTAAGCTGCTGAGCCAGCAGACTGAAGGCTTTGTAGGTTTGTCTGATGTCAGTCAGAGAGACAGAAAGCAGGGATAAAAACTGAGCTTTAGCCCCCCTAAATGTAAGGAACATGAAGGTAAAATGAGAAGCTAAAATATCTACAGTGTTGTTTGGGAAATGGGGTTTAACCACAGGCTCATCCTCAGGCCTGAGAATGAAAGGAAAATATGCAGAGCAAGCATTTACAGGTTTTAAATGCTTGGGGAATATAAAAAAATATTATCTTTGGCCAATAATCAAGAAAAGTAACAACATTTCTGGAAATAGTATCTTTTAATTGGCATGTACTTCACATTGAAAGACACCAGACCTGGATCATATTTGCAGGTCTTTATTCCTAAATGTCAAAAAACAAAAACACTTGGTGCTCGGTTGAAAAGCCACCACCACTCCTGCTTACCTCTTCTCATAGAATGATTGCAAGGTTGTTTATGTTGTTACATTTGTCATTTCATCGAGGACACATCTGAGGAGGCCTTATGCTCACTGGCTGCATTCATTCAGAACCAGATTTAAAAATGGCCACCTTTGTCCAGCCAGGGTCTTGTGGCAGAGGAGATAAGAGACTGTGGGAAGGCCTTTGAACCACAGAGCTTCAATGACAAGTTCAACTGACCTTTTATTTTCCTTTTTGCATTGAAAGGGGACAGTTCCTTTTCTTTCCCCTGGCAACCAATCAGTCCACTCCCAATTTATAGGGAGTTCTTTGAGCTTGTACGTGTGATGTTCCGCCTTCAAACTCTGGTCTGATGTTGCAGGTTTTGTTTTTCTGCATCCTGACCTGTTGCTGCACCCTCCCACTCCCTGTCCATTTGCATGGCAACCCTTTACCAGGCCAGCTGCTGCTGCCCTTTTCTTTCTTCTTGTTGAATTCTAATCATTACTTTCAAAGGAAAGCGTCTCCAAAGCTCCTTTATCAAGTGTTCGTTCTGGGAGGAGGCAAGCCGCCGTCCAACACCCACTCAGGCTTCTTCATCTTTACACTTCTGCTCTGCAGACCGGGAGCGTTTCCTTCTGGTAACCTGCTTTTTCAAGTTTGGAGAAAAATAACATATGGGAGAAGAAGGTAAGGATCACTGGTAGTAGTGGGAATGTGTTCATGTATTATTTTTAATTATTAAGGAGAAAATAAAAAAATATTGAGATATTAAATTGCTCTTGAAGGGTTAAATCTCAAATCAAGACCACCACCATTTGGAATACTTAGGTTCACGGTCTTAGAAAATGAGTAGTACCAATGAAAAATGTTATCTAAGGTGTGAAGCATGTTAAGATTAACTATGCAGTTCTTATGCTGTTATTAACACACTTTGAAGCTGTTGGCCCACTTTTTTATTTGCAGGATTATAACATGTTCATCTTTAAGGAATGAGCTGCATGAATTAAACAGATCATAGACATCAGGTAATGCCAGTCTTCGCGTACTTTGCATCAGGATTAATAAAAATAAAGGTATAAATCACTACTTGTCTAAAAGGTGTTTGTGAGTTTCAGTGAAAGATAATCACACACTGAGGTCTTAATTTGCGATGCTTTTTCATCACTGTTTTGTCACAGTAAAAATGCTCAAATATCAGACACAACAACACAACATTACATCCACTTCTTAAACCTTTGTAGTGATTTAAGATGTCAGAGGGGGGTCTCATATGCTTCTGACAGTGTTTCACTCACAGCCAGCTGAGCACGCAGTTTGAGATTAAACAAATCATTGCTTTTCTAATAGTGCTGATTTTGCCTTGAATAAATGCTCCACATGTAAGCACAGGAGTGTGTATTATTTGGCAAATAACTGTTTTTGCACAACATTTCTCATTAAGCAAAGGTCATTAGTGAGGCCAAAGACAGACAAAAATCAGACATAAAAAAACGTCACATCATAGTTTTAAAATGCTTGTGAAGCAAAATGTGATTAGTTTCTATGTTTCTTCTGTTGCCTCTGATGACAACTCTTTTCTACTTTTCTAAGAGTTAAGAAAATTTGGCCACAATTTTAGGTGCTTCTGTTCCTCTTGGCTCATTCAGGAATCCTTCTGCGGACCAGACTTCATACCTTATGAGGCAAAAAAGGAAAGAAAAACCTCAATTGATGGATACTGTGTGGATTCAACCGTAGCATCAGTCATTCAAATATATTTCAGAGTCATTGTTGCATGTCATCCTCTTCCTCATCTTTCCTCTTTCTTCACAGTTACAAGTGAAAAACGATCTGTGTGTGTAATCCCATTTCAGTTCTGCAGTGATGCCATGAGGTTGATTCTGGTAAAACCAACCAATGCAACGCGACGTCTTGACTCAACGGGTGAAGTATTCCGTGATGGGGGCCATGAGCATTGTACCTCAGGAGGTCCACCACCTCTGACAAATTCTCCTGAGGGGATGCGCGATCGATACTCTGGTACCTCAGTGGAAGCATCATCTTCCCCACAGGAGACGAGTCTGTGCTGCATTTCATCTTCACCCCACAAAAGGTCTAATGGAATCAGTCCACCAAGAGTTTCAGCCCAGATGTCGCAACTGAAAACCCGAAACCTAACCTTGTCACAGCTGAGTGATCGGGACTGGCTGCTGCTTTGTGACCAGGTTAGCAGCGTAGGGGATGATTCACCCTCAGCAGAGGCAGCAGGGACTAGTGTGGGACATCCAAACCACAATGACAGATGTGGTTGTTCCTGTCCTGATGCACATCCACATTCAGAGGCTTCTAGTTCTCATCCGCATTCGAAACAGGGCCCAGTCCACGACTGCCTCTCCAGAGTTTCAAACAAGAGAAGCCTTTCATCCTCGCCACACAGCCAGCCTTTCTCTCAAAGCACCCAAGGTCCGACCACTTGCCAGGCTTTACCACAGCAAACAAACCAAAGGGAACTTTTCAAACCTGCAACAAACCGTCCACAAGATAATTTCATGCTCCAGTGCAGTGACCAAGACGGCCAAAAGGAGATATTGCAGCAACAGCCTTGCAGTCATTTTAAACTTTCGGACAGCAGCCAAGCAACTTTGTTTAACATCCCTCTGAACTCCATCGAGCGTGCCGAGACAAATCAAGACCTTCACCGACATCCTCAGCCAGACCTCAACTGGAGGGAGCTTTTTGGGAAAGAACCGCTGTTGGTTCAGCAATGTCAAAAGCGAGACTCTCACTGCTTGATGAGCGGCGATCAAACCTGCAGGTCATCTGCAGATCCCTCCGTCGTCCTCAAGTGCCGTCACCTCCCCTACGACCCTTTAACCAGCAACCCGCGGGTGAAGAGGTCGTCTACTCCAGCCAGTAACAAAAGTGTCCGGCCCTTATCCACTGGCCAGTATAGTTCACTGGAGAACCAGGATTTTGTGGTGGAGAGAGCTAGACAGAGACTAAGTCAGGTATGTGAATTTTCTAAATGCTGTAGCGTCCTGACCCAGTGTGGACAAGGACAAAGTGATGCCAAAATATGACACCAGAATTTTATTTGGGGAACTAGAATAATTCCACAGCATGAAAGTTTAGTGTTGATGTTGCCCCCCTTTAAAGTCTTTCCTTGTGCACCTTTGATTGTCCCATAGATGCAGTTTGGTTTGCAGGCAAAATTTAAAAGGAGGCATAAGAAATCCTTTTTTTTTAATCTATATGTCCCCCTTTAAAATTTCCAGTTCCTGATTGTAAAGGCAAAAGATATTGTCTCATATTTGCAGTCTTCTTTCTCACAGCATTCAGTATGTTGTCTGCTTCATTACATGCCATGTACTGACTGTCTTACTTTCTTCTGCAGACAAGCTCGCAGCACTTCAGTGGATCAAAACTCTCCCTCCCCAAACACATTCCTCCACCTTCTGACACCTTAGAAACTGGTGACGTAGTTAACGGGGATGCAGTGCGACCACTGGGCAGCCACAGCACGTCTGGATCCAGCCTCGCAGACCTGCACTCAGGCCAGCAGCCTCTTCAGCTTCTTCACAGTGCCATCCTGGAGGACGCCTTCTCCAAAGTCATCAGAGAAGATTCCAGCAAGGCCAACGATGAGAACCTGGCCAGGGAGGAAGGCAGCGTACCACAGAAGAAGACCAAGGACATTAGCTACAGGCTGGGTCAGAGAAAAGCTCTCTTTGGGAAGCGCAAACAGTTGAGTGACTATGCGTTGGTCTGCGGCATGTTTGGCATTGTTGTCATGGTGATCGAGACGGAGCTGTCGAGGGGATTTTACAGCAAGGTACTGTCTTCAGACTCATGAGATACAACTGATGTACAGAAAGTTTTACTGCAGAGCAGGAAAATGTTTCATACTGTAGAACATTTTGACACTTTGAACAAAGAGAGCAGGCTGTTATCAGTGTGACCTTTTAAATGACCCTATTCATGCCAACATTGTGCAGATAAAAGACACAGGAGCTTGGCAACACGTACCACAGGACTCAAGGACAGTTTCCACCAGCCTGAACTCATAATTATTACTCATTTCCAAGTCGGACAGCTCCTGAGGCCCAGTACCAGGCATCAGGGGCTGCCACTTTTTTCATGCACATTTACACAGTATACTGCTATATATTTTCTTGGCTTCTAATGTTTTGTGTAGGCTTTAGGATGCGCTGCGTATAGGAACATGGGATTTTTTTGTTGTTGTTGTTTATTTCTGTTGGCTGCTATCTACTTCTGCTGCTGCTGTGTCTCTCTTGCACTATTAAACATGGCTGCTGCTACCTAACCAGGACTCACACACTCAATGTCTAGTAATAATAGAATACGGTCTGCACTGTGTGCATAGGCATGCACTGTGACACATAATGCAAGACTGCTACATACAATCATGTAACACTCTTGTACACATACGTCACTTTTTTTTTACTTTTACACATAGACCTCCTCTTCATGTAGTGTTTCATATGTATATAGTGTTTTGTAATATCTAAATTCATTATCTTCATTATCTATATTATGACTAGCACTCTCATTGCTGAGCTGACCTGTTTTCTCATCCAACGCATTGTACAGTTGACCCTGTGTAAACCTACATATGACCAATAAAACTGGAACTGAAACTGGAAAGCTATGTTGCTAATGCTGGCAACTTTTATGGCCCCATGAACAACTTTATTTCAAAAAATGTTCCAAGTGAAAACTTTTTGGGCACAAGTCACCTACTTTATTTGTTTTGGTCATTCAGTGTGTCATCACAGCAGGCTGCACTCTCCATGTTTTTGTCTTCCAGGAATCCATATATTCATATGTACTGAAAGGCCTGATCAGCCTCTCCACTGCTGTTCTTCTTGGACTCATTGTGATGTACCACGCAAGGGAAATCCAGGTATGTGGACGAATTAAGAGAACTCCATGCCGGTCCTGTGGTAGACCTTATTGTTAACCAGAACCACCTAATATCATCTTACCCTTACTACTCTGACTGGAAAAACTGGCCAGATTCGTCTAATCTGTGATGCAACTTAAGGCACAAAAGTGGATGATCTGTTGATTCGGTCGATAAGATGCCGGTAAAACAAAAGGCAAACAATGCTTAACTGGTCACTCCACCACTTAATGCTGAGTGAAAGAAAAAAATGAGCAATAGCAATTAGCAATGCACATCTCAGTTGCATCAGTGAAACATTAAAATACCCAAAATACAGTCCAAACAAATAAATGCATCATTAATATTCCTCTGTTCTTTTGTGGTCATTCAAGATGCAAATCTGTCACCCTAAAATCTTAATTTCTTTCTACAGCTCTTCATGGTGGACAACGGAGCAGACGATTGGAGGATAGCTATGACCTTTGAGCGGATTCTCTTTGTTGTGTTTGAGCTCCTCATCTGTGCCATCCATCCCATCCCGGGCCAGTACGTGTTCACCTGGACCGCTCGGCTGGCCTTCAGCTACACGGCATCGGTAGCGGACGCCGATGTCGACATCATCCTCTCTGTGCCAATGTTCATGCGGCTCTACCTGATTGGCCGTGTCATGCTGCTCCACAGCAAACTGTTCACAGACGCCTCCTCCCGCAGCATCGGCGCGCTCAACAAGATCAGCTTTGACACCCGTTTTGTCATGAAGACCCTGATGACCATCTGCCCCGGCACAGTCCTGCTGGTCTTCAGTGTGTCGTGTTGGATCATCGCAGCGTGGACCGTGCGTGTGTGTGAGAGGTATCAGCTAACTTCTCACATTTTTTTCCCCTTTAGGAACCAGTTGCATTGCTTCAGCATCAGAGTTTTGTGTGTTTCCCATGTTATTCAAATGATTATCAGTAATACTCTACTCATAAAATAACTTACTTGATATGACTGACACAGCTTCTCTCAGTGTTTTGCATTTCCATCAGCTGCTGCTACAGCCAGGAGTCATGTCTCCACAGGTATCATGATGCACAGGAGGTGACCAGTACCTTTCTTGGAGCAATGTGGCTGATCTCCATCACCTTCCTGTCCATCGGCTATGGCGACATGGTCCCTCATACCTACTGTGGGAAAGGGGTTTGCCTGCTGACAGGAATCATGGTAAGATTTGTACAGATACAGTTCAATCAGAGATGCAAATGGAGGGTAATTACAAATGACATACTGCAGTATAGCAACATTTTTTGGCCATAATTTTGTAATATACTTCATCATTTCTAAATATATTTCTTTATAATTTGTCTAAAACCAAAATATTGCAGTTTTTACATGACCAGAGGCAGCATGTAGCTATTTTTAAGCAAAAAATAAAGGTCTAATATAAAATAAATTTTATACTGAACACCTCTGTATTATACATGATTATTGTTGTTTTTATTCTATAACACTCACTTAAACATACTACAGGGAGTTATTAACCAGTAACGAAACAGTCTCAATTAAATACTCATGCCTCTGTATGACAAGGGAGAAGACTGGCTATTTCTTAAAGTTATCTGTAATGCCTGTCACTGGTCTGATTATCTAGGAAATCGGACAAAAACAATTTATGGCAAACGTATGCTCACATTCTCCCTGGCAGTGAGTATGTTAGCCAGTTAATAGGAAGCAGGAGGAGATTTTGATTGATAGATTGATACAGGGATATGATCTGCAAAAAGAAAAAGAAAAGAATTGACTGAAGAACAGCAACAAAAAACTTAAAGGGACAGTGAAAGAGCAGGGATGAAAACACGATTCGACCTTGGTCAGTTATTCAGCAAATGGAGAGAATTGCTGGATTTGAAAGGACTCAAACCTCATCCTGAAGTGGCCCTGTTCCTCCCAGAATGCTGATAACTTTAGCTTTCTCAACAGAATCACTATGAAGGGTACTAAAAGTTCACTGTGTTTCACAATTGTCATATTACAGTTACAGCTGTGTTTCGGAAAGAAAAGGGTATTGAAGATAAGCTGTGTCTTTCTTGTGCCAAAACAAATGTATACTAGTGAGATCTTTAGGACAATAGGCCGTGGAAACACTACCACATTTGTCCACAGGGGTCGACAAAATCACCACAAAATGGAAGTCTCTTGTAGTTGCTTATATTTACCAGTATAAGGCCTACTGTAAAATGGTGGATAGATAGATGATAGTAATGTCCTTTACCACAGTATGCCACAGTGTCACTAACCACTGCTGTCCTCCTCAGGGAGCAGGATGTACAGCCTTAGTGGTCGCCGTTGTTGCAAGAAAGTCAGAATTGACCAGAGCCGAGAAGCACGTCCATAACTTCATGATGGACACTCAGATCTACAAAAAGGTCTTCCTGGACTCAGAAGTGCAAATCTATTTTATGTTATTTTTAATATTAACAGTAAGCGTTCGGTCTGAACAGTGATGCTGTTTTTGCTTTTTTGACCACATTGGGCCAGTTTATGTTTTTGTCTGGCTTTTTTTTTTTGTTTTGGCTTTACAGAGGAACCAGCTCAACAATCAGTCAACAGAATGATGTGATACAGTATTCCAGCAAAGCAGAATATGAAAATAAACATATGTACTTGATACAAACATTATTATTGTAAATGCTATATAAACAATTCATGACATCCCTGTTCTGCTGTGTCATCTGTATACTGTTACATCCTCCTCAGATAAAAAACACAGCAGCCAATGTGTTGAGGGAGACGTGGCTCATCTACAAAAACACTAAGCTAGTCAAGAAGATTGACCATGCCAGAGTGCGCCACCATCAGCGTAAATTCCTGCAAGCCATCCACCAGTAGGTATAAACATGTCATCACCAGGGAGTTAAGACAAACAGAGAAGTCATTCACACTACACAGCACAGTTTATAGTAATAATAATGATGATAATAACATGTAGACAGATAGGTACTGTTTGCTGGCATTTTTATTCATATACTTATGTAGGTTATGACTACATTTATTTTACTTGCTGGCACAAAAGTAACTTGGTTCTGATTTTCAATTTTAGACTGCGGACAGTGAAAATGGAGCAAAGGAAACTGATGGATCAGGCCAATACAGTTGCTGACCTCGCCAAGGTTTGTAAAGAAATTATCCCTCACAATTTCTAAAAATTCCTTCAAGTAAAAAAGACAAAGTCCATCTCCACTGAGAAATGTGTTTTACTTCTTGTTCCGTCACTTGGATGTTTGACATCCACTGTGCAGAAAGATGTGCAGAGTTTGACACCAGAGTTTGACACCAGAGGGCTGTTTTCACACTCAGAGAGCTCACTTTAAATCTGAGTTTGAACATGTGCATGTGCGAGGTTTTTGTTACATTTTGTTACCACGGCTAATGTGGAGCCAATCATGGTCCAATATGCATATATTTATACATTTCTTTAGATTTCAGATGATCAGATTTCCTTTACTTTTATTTCCAGAAAAATAGCATGTCTGGTATGTTTGTTATTTCCCCCCATATTAATAGTGTTTTAGGTGTTTCACTTCATTTCATGTATGGAATGGACTCACTGAGGGTCCACAGCTGTACTACTCTAAATACACCATATGATGAAGAACTCCACTCAAATGAGGTTTCATTTTATCCCCCCCAAAAATTTGCAGCCCAGCTGTTATTTTTCTATTATGCCAGTGTATTGCAGGTGGCAAATCTCGATGTTACCTTATTAAAGTTACTGTTTGTTTAGCCTACAGCTGCGACCAGTATGTAACATTCTAACTTTGCGCATTCAAAATCTGTATGGAAAAAGTATGGCATACTTTGAAAAAAGAGGCTCCCCACTCCCCTTACCCCGATGCCTGTTCAAATGGACCACCACATGCTGTGAAGTCAGATGTGTGAACCATCCTCCATGTGTCTTTCTAGACTCAGAACATGATGTATGATCTGGTGTCGGAGCTGCAGCACCGTAGCGAGGAGCTGGACAGGAGGATTGCAGCTCTGGAAGAGAAACTGGACTCCATCCTCCTCAGTGTGCAGTCGCTGCCCGTTGTGCTTTCTCAAGCAATAACAAAGCTACAAAAGGATTTCCTGGACGACTTGGCCTGTCGGGTCCACTTCCTGTCATCCTCTCTGAGCTCTGAGTGCTGTTCGGTCCCTGCCAGGCAGCTCTGTCCAGGATCCACCACACCAGAGACACCATACAGCTCCTAGGCCTCGCTCAGTGGTTTTCCTCTTAGTCTGCAACCTTTCTTTCATCCTGTTAAGGATTTTCTCAACATGCACACTCTTTTTTTGTAGTAGTAGTGCTACACATTCATCAAGTTACACACATTCACTCATGGGAGCTACTGAGCAGCTCCAATGAGAAGGGAAGTCCCTGAGTTACAGAATTCTAGAGGAAGGGGAGATCATTATTCCTTCATTTCCTCTGCTGAGAGTTTCACAGTCAGTCCAGGGTCTGGTTTTCACCTACAAATAGACAACCATCAGTCCGTAGAGCCTCCTTTGATCCACACAGGAAGATGATTTGTAAGCTATGGCTTCACAGAGATTACAGCATAACTGTCATTGTCCGTTACATCTGTGGTTAAAACAGCTATTCTTATACAGTCTAATTGTGTAACTACCTGAGCAATTAAATGAACCTCGAAATATGTTTTTCCTCATTTTTCAAGGACTCACAGACCTTATAAGCCTTTCATGTCTGTGCTCATCAATCAACTTTCTTATAACATTTAATTCTGAAAATGTAACGTTGTGGAACTGGAGAAGGTCCTTGAAATATTCTCGATGGCATTTATGATTACAAGTTATCAATAGTCATCTCAGAAGTCTGCTTGTCATTGTCTGGTTCCTCTGCGGAACTGGCTGGGAAAGTGATGTGAAAGGCTACTTCCCCTTTATGGCTGAGGTTGTGTAGGGCAGGTCCAGTGATTGGATATCTGAGTTGTTGTTTTTCCTGCTCCATTAGGACTCTGTTTTCTGCATTTTACATTAGAGAAAAGTATAGAGAAGAGATTGTTTAATGTTTATGTTTACCTTCAAAGCAGTAATTGGTCTGATGCTGCCTGAACATTGCAGGACAGGACACCAAGACCATAGGCATTTGCATAACAGTCATTAACACTGCAACCTTTTTCAAGAGTCATCTACATCCTCATGTTTTCACCCACACTCTTATTGTTGTTTTTTTTTGTTCTCATTTGAGACCTTATTTTCATGTGGTGAGTTGTCGCTTCTCGTAATCTTTCCCACATAGGCCTGCTATCAGTATTTTTAAAATTTTAAGAAACATGCAATAGAGATAAGATGTATTTGTATTTAATAACTTGGGAACACTGTGGTTCTAAAACCTTCCTTTGTGTTTCAGTGGCCTTACCCTACACAACATTAATATTTTCGTCTGTGTGTATGAAGCAGTTTAAACATAAACACATGCTGTGCTCTATCTGTCATTGGTGATGTTATGCTTTACTTAAAAACATTTTGTAGCAGTTACAAAGTATTTTATTTTAGACTTCTTTAAATACAGTCACTGTTAAATTAAGATTTTTTGAGAACTCAACATTCCTGTATTGTTCTACTAACTAAATCAAAAATACAAATACAGTCTGTCGTAGATTTCTTTATGTTTGTCTTGGCCGAACCATGAGTGAAATGACACTTTCCTTGGAAAAGGGTATCACACAAAATTAAGGCAGATTTGTTATAGATAGTCTAAATTAATTTCTGTCTGTCCAGTGAAAAAGTTGTGTAAACCAATCCTGGGCTAGCAGAGCAAATTTACAAATCTGAATGATTATTTTTATGACATGATCTTAATTGATAGTTGACACTGGAGAGAGAAAGGAAACATTGGAGGGCCAGACTTGTGCTCCCGTTTGGACTGAGGGTCCTCATCCACCTTCAGCTCCCGCCAAGCTGAAGGGGAGGTAATTGCACATTATTAATTAAATAGAATTATTGAGTCAATCAGGAGGTTCACATTAAAGTCTGACATATTCAGATGATTAGTTTGAAGAATGAAACTCATTGTGCAACCAAATAACGAAGCAGTCATCAGTTAGATATGACAAACTACACTACCAGGGAGGTTGTTTACCAGAAAGACCATCTGTCTCTCTGGGTTACCGTTTACAGGGCGCTACGTAATCTCGCGATAAATGTCCGGAGGCGAGCTGCACCCACGAGAATGTCGTTTCGCGCGCTGAGCCTAAGCTCCAGTCACATTCTTGATTGACAGCTCTGCTACCCTATGAACGTGATTTCCTTAGAGTAACTCGACCAATGGTGAAGCTGACTTTTTAGAGCAGGCGGGATATGAAAGTCTTGAAGAATAACTCATTGATCAATCTCCAACACGGCATAGAGTTGGTCGTGCAAAGCTTGCATAGAAATTATTTGGGGGAAAACGTGCGCTTTACTTCTTGAACGTCAATTGTTTTCGCTTGGACGAAGAAACAGGTAAACCAGTCTTTTTCTCATGTTATAATAACTTTTAAAATTGTACTCATTGATATCTTCACTCAGTAGCTAGCTTACTATGGTTAGCTAACTTGACAAAGTCCTACCTCGCTTCTGTATGGCTTAACGTACTACATCAAGTTCCCTAGCCAGCCAAAGGTAGAAATCAACATGAATCGAAATTTTTAGTCACCGGGGCAGTTTTCGTGCTGTTGAATGCACTCTGTTTTTTATTGGTTACATACCAGGTGAAAGCTCTCCAACAGTAAGTTGTAACGTGGTTGCTGTAGCTAAGCAATAATGGGTGGGAGATGAACTTGACTGCCGCGAGCTATGAATCCTGTGTTGTTTATCTATAGTGTACCTCCATAATGTGCAGCACATGGTGACATTTCAACTAGCTTTGTCACTCCACCGCTTCCTGTGAAGCAAAACAAATACGCTAACGTTAAACAGATTGCTTATTTTCTTGTTTTTTTCCGTTTTGGCTTGTGATTAGCTTGTGTTTTCGTCTGCATTTTGAATAAAAATGAGTGGTGTCGGTGAAATAACGCCTCTTAGGTGTTCTGTTTTATTACTCATGTTTTGTTCCCCGGTGTTGGTTCATTTCGAGCCAGCAGAGCGAACAGGACCTCAGCTGAGAGCGCAAAAGTAAAAGCCAAGCAGCCGTCGAGCTCGCTCCTCACCACTTAGAGAGAACAAAGCACAGTCCATGCGGGCTAAGGATCGTTTTAATACCAAAATAATCGTTTCCAAACTGCATAGAATGAATTATTTCGGTGTGTTTTATTGTCAGAGAGCGAAGGCACATTGTTTGCTAGCGCTCCCTCCCGTCCGGATGTGCTTGCTTTTAAAAGAACTGGGAGTGGCCTGCAGCTCAGTTTCCCGCACTGTATTTAAATCAGCTTGTTCCCTCCCTTTCTGATATTCTGTTGAAGTGACAGCCCAGTGCTGACAGCAGTACAATACACGGACCACGGACTGGCATAATCATATTTCTGCTACTGATATGACTGATTAATTCTTAAGTAAAACGGCCAAATTTTGTAGTGATGGAATTGGCAGGAAGCAATACGCTTCCACAATGTCCAGAGTGCTGTCGTAAATCAATAATCCAGGGTGTTAAGCGGATCGCTTTGTATGGATAGAAGTGTAAAGATGAGTAAAAGAAAGAGCCTTAGTTACAGTTGCAGGTTCAGAAACAGTGAATTTTTAATTGAGCATTACACAAAGACAAGAAAATTTCTTTTGCATGGTTCACAAGAAACAAGCAAAAAACAATGCACAGTGTACACAAACACAACAGTGCATATTGAGTGAGAGCATGTTGAATTTCAGTGTTAATCCTAAAATTAATTTCTGAATACAGATGAATATCATCTTCAGGTTGTTAAGATGATATTCGTCTGCCTTCAGATATTGTATGCAAATACATGTAATCAATTTTGGTTCAGATCTTAATCAAGACAATAATCATTGTGTGTTTTAATATTCCTCTATTAATGCATGCAACTAGCAGAAAACTGTGCTGCTTCCAGCAGAAAATCCCCAAAACAGAAATTGATACACTGACTGTACTGAAATCTTATCAGACTGTTTATTAGGATTGAGCTATGCATTTATTTCATTTATGACCTTTGTCTAAAATGTTGTTTGCTGAAGATTTCTTCATTGGATGCATATGATAATTGCTCTTAATAGTTGTTATGCAAAGCTTGTTGCTCCTCACTGTTTATAAAGTGCACAAAACTAGCTATCTTGTCTGCCTGAAGTGAAGATGTATACAATCAAATGATCTATCAAACAAGACTAATTACTGTGATTACATACACTGTTTAGTAAAATGATTGCAATGTTTATTGTGGTTATAATGGGTCATGGTTTGGCTGTTTACACAGGGCAGCTGCAATGTGGATTCAAGTGCGCACAATGGATGGGAAGGAAACCCACCGGGTGGATTCCTTGTCCAAACTCACCAAGGTGGATGAACTGCGTGTCAAAATCATGGAGCTCTTCAAGGTGGAGCCAGAGAGACAGAGGCTGTTCTACCGTGGCAAGCAGGTAAGGTGGTAGGATTAAAATCTGATTCAAAGATGTGTCTTTGATGCTTTTTTTGTGGCATTTGTGACAATTAAATTCTGAAAGCCTTTTCAAGTATTCGTATTTTTTAAAAAGGTAGCAAACAGTCAGTCATTTTTTAGGTGAGAGATTAGTTGTAGAGGTGTTTTTATTCAGTCTCGGGTAACATTAAGTCTTCACTATGGGGGGAATATGGGTCATAATTGTACCTCATTCATGATTGCTGCTTTAACATTTACTCATGAACAAAACATAGTTTATAAAATAGAAAACGCGCACTTACTTAAAAGCATTTGATGATTGCAAATTAAAATTTGTTATTTTGAAAAAATACTTTGAGTTAGCAGACACCAGCAGGAAAATGAGTGCCCACTGGAACAAACAAAAAATAAGAAGTGCTGTTTTTCTCCTTTTAACAATGTCAAATATTTTTGTGTTATCAGATGGAGGATGGCCATACCATATTTGACTACAATGTGGGCTTAAATGACATAGTGCAGCTGCTTGTTAGACAGAAGGCGCCCCCTGTTGATGTCGTCAAAAGTAAGGACAAAGAAGCGGAGCTCTCTGACTCTGATTCTGGTTGTGGGTCAACCCAGAGTGAGTCTGACAAGAGTTCAACTCACGGCGAAGTAGAGGGTCAGACCGCTGGCACCTCTTCCCAGACAAACACCCCTGAGCTCATCGATCCGGGGTTTGGATTTTACAAGGTGGGTTTTAAAGCTTGTATTTGTAATCAAGTTAAGTGTTTATATTTAGTGGTTACAGGTTACTTTTGGTATGTGAGGGACGTGGGAAATCGAATATTTCTGTCAGGGGTAGGTGGTGAAAGGCTGTAGTGTACGACATGCGTTCAGCACAGGTTGGGTCAAATGACGTGTTGACCCAATGAGATCAACGGCCAGTGTGTCTAATATGCTGCATTTTGTCACCTGTCACTGCTGATTGCATCCAACGTTTCTTATGCTTTTGGACATGTTTGATTTTGAGGTGATTTTATCTCTCACTCTTGGTTGCTTTACATTGTCATGCTCAGTTGTGAAGACCACTTTGTATTAAGGGAAGGGTGTGAATAAATGAAAATACAGTGGGATGCTTTTGCCACCCTTCACTATAAGCAGGAAACATCCATTCTCCAGAACTGCCTGTCAGATTGTCAAATAACTTTGGAAACTCACATTTCCTTATATGTCAGAAAATTTCTGTAACTTTCGGAAGCAGATGACCATTCTTGTCCACTTCATGCAGTGAATAGTTAGCTCTGCGGAAGTGACAAAGGATCTTCAAGGTGTTGCCAAAGGGCCACACAACCTCCAGTTGTCCAAATTCACCATGACGGTGCAAGTAAAATGCAGCAGTTTTGTGTGCATGGCCACAATAATATTTGCAAAGTACCAAAACTGAGGTCTGTGGTATCCTGTATTTTGGCGCCTCTGCCGACTCCCTGTTGGATGATCTTTTTTATTTTTGTCCACTTCATTGCCCAACTAACAAGAATGAGATGGCTGTTCTTATGAATACTTTGCACTGATTTCCAAATAGATGAAATCTGGATAAAGTGAGGGCATTGTGACTGGAATGTGTTCTGTCTCCATTTCTTCTCCATTGTGGAAGTGTGTAATTTGAACCCATGTTTTGAAATTCTGTGTGTTTATAAGGATGAAGGCTTGACAAGACTTGATGTTCAGAGGAGCCATTTCACAGGCCATGTTGGTTGTTTTACTAACTGAAAAAAATGGCAGCCTATGCAATGTCCCTGAAGATCCTTCTAACTTTTTTGTCTGTGTGTTTGAAGATCAATGAGCTGGTTGATGCAAGGGACTTGAACATGGGGGCGTGGTTTGAAGCCCAGATTGTCAATGTCACCAAGACAGCAAAGACGCCTAAAGAAGAGGCCGCGGAGGCACAGCCAGCAGAGGAGGAGATACTTTACCATGTTAAATATGAAGAGTAAGAACCCCTTTTCTGTTGCTTGGGATCAATTTTTCCAAAGATGTTCTTTCCACAGTAAACGTTCAGATAAGGTGAGTCCTGTCTTAGAAAACTGTCAGTATATAATGATTCTGAAAATCAAGTTATGTTGAGCCCAGCTGACATTACAAACATAAACATCTATAAATAATTATCCACCTACAATGTAGAGCTTTGTTTTGGTTGTCAGGAAGTATAGTTGCAGAATAAAAAACTTGTGATAGTAAAAGTATTTGTTCATTATAAATGGTGGTGGGATACCACTGGAACTTCCCTGGAGCTTACTCTGGGCTTGACCCAGGCAGTTCAGTTAACATGGTCACCAAAGTTTGCTCAGTAAAATACTTATTTTATTCAGTGAGACAGGACAGTTCAGTCACAACGGTTTTCTCCCCTGTGGAGAGATACTTCTGGATAAGTGTAGTAGACTAGAAGGTAAAGCACTAATTTTGACCACCAAACAATATCATCAGCTGGAGAGCAAAATTTATATACTTTACAAATGTAAAACAACAACTTCCTGCTGCTCATTCGCACTAAGGGCTTAAAACGGATTCACATGGAAGGATTTGCAGGACTTTGGGTTTGTATCCCTAACAGTTGAAGCACTGTGGTATACCATGCCCTCCTGGAAAGGCGCTCTTGTGTTTGAGCTTGCAAGTGTGTTAGTGTTGGAGGAACATTAAGTGATCTGAGTGGTGTAGCTGTTCCAACCTGCTACACTTTCATACATACAGTTATGTTCTAGGTGGAAATGTAGGAAGCACCTGTAGTGGTGTGTGAGTTGCCTCTGAACTGCAGACTGATATCACATTTACGATCACAGCTACCCAGAGAATGGGGTGATTCAGTTGCTGGCCAAGGATGTTCGTCCGCGGGCCCGTACAGTGTACCAGTGGCACCAGCTGGAGCCAGGAATGATCGTTATGGTCAACTACAACCCAGACGACCCCAAGGAACGTGGCTACTGGTACGATGCTGAGATCCAGAGGAAGAGGGAGACACGCACCCTGCGAGAGATCTACAGCAAGATTATCCTTGGGTAAGGGCTTTGTTGCATGTTACGGTTTGTTAGTAGCATTTTGTGGTAGCACACAGAGTAGAAAGAACCCCCACAAGTCAAATATCTGCTCCACTTGCTGCAGTGACAGGTGATCAGCATCTTGTGGTCCTATATTTATCTATATATCAAAGTTTGTTTTGGTTTTTGGATGCCACAGTAGCAGGTGGGTAGATACAAATTTCCTGCCGTGGTATCAACGTGGATGGCAGAATATGTTACTATGTACTGGTAACATTTTAACTTCTTGTTGTGTTCACCTGTCTGTGGATTTGAATCTCCTTTATACCTGGAGAAATAAAGGTACATTTGTCTCTCTGTTATGTATATTCCCTTACTTTTTATAGATGTATTACATTCACTGCAGCATTTCTGTCTGTTTTCTATTATCTCTAAGTTTCATGCTTCATTTGCAGTGATGCTGGTGACTCTCTCAATGACTGTCGGATCATGTTCCTGACCGAAATCTACAAAATCGAGGAACCTGGTTCTCTGAGTGACACCCCAGCTGGATCTGAGAGTCCACTAAAAAGTAGGTTTGATGATTTAAATGTTAAAATTGTTATGTAAGAAGTTGATTGGTACATATGAAACCTGCCCTATCCCATCCAAATTAAAATGCTTTATAATGAAATACAAGATATAGAGTGATTAAATGTCTGTATTCTGCAGGATCAAATGGACCCGAGTGCAAGCACTGTAAGGACGACCCCAAAAAAAACTGTCAGTGGTGTAACTGCCATATCTGTGGCATCAAGCAGGATCCTGACAAGCAGTTGCTGTGTGATGAATGTGACATGGCCTATCACACTTACTGCCTGAACCCTCCACTCACCTCCATCCCAGAAGACGAGGACTGGTCAGTAGGATCAGATGCCCAAATTTGTGAATTTTTTCAGCTACATTCAGATGCATGTATGACTTTTGTATGACATGTTTGAATATAAATTTGTTTGACTATAATATTTGAAATTTGTTTATTATTAAATATACCATTACTACTGATTATGTTGATGAAAGAAGACCTTGTCATTGTGATACAATTGTGACCTGAAGTTTAGCCTGAATGATGCAGAGTCTGTTTTGTTGCTCAGAAATCAGCAAGACACCCGAATTCCAGGTCATCTTAATCATCACTTGTGTTATTGGTACGTGTACTTGGTTTGACCTGTACACTATGTGTGATACTGTTTCAGGTATTGCCCAGGTTGCCGTAATGACACCAGTGAGGTTGTATTGGCCGGAGAGAAGCTTAAGGAGAGCAAGAAGAAAGCTAAGATGGCTTCTGCCAGCTCCTCCAGCCAGAGGGACTGGGGCAAGGTGAGTGTTGACACAATGCTGCCATACAGTCAGTCTTACTTAATGCAGAGGTACAGAAACAGCTGTAATCATATTTAGAATTGTCATTTTAAATTGAAAAAGCAGCTTTTAAAATGAAATCACCAACAATGAATGTTTTATATCAAGGATGATTTTTACAAACATTTATATTTATCTGCACTGGTCACAGTACATACAGTATGTTGTTAGCATGTCTTTGTAGACAACTTGTGGCCATATCGTCCTTGATGTTGAACACCAACATCTTCAAATACAAATGATGTACTCCTCCCCTCCAGGGAATGGCCTGTGTTGGTCGAACCAAGCAGTGCACCATCGTCCCGTCCAACCACTATGGCCCAATCCCCGGCATCCCCGTCGGCTCCCTGTGGAAGTTCAGAGTGCAGGTGAGCCCATACAGCTGGAGAGTTCAAACCTGTTGTTGAAGAAACTGCATAAACAGTACAATGGGTTTGTGGTCATTTGTTCCAATGGCCAGCAATAATGTTTCAATTCTTTGGCTCTCTAGGTCAGTGAATCTGGTGTCCACAGGCCACATGTAGCTGGGATTCATGGCAGGAGCAATGATGGTGCCTACTCTCTGGTCCTGGCAGGAGGTTATGAGGATGATGTGGTATGTTTTGTCTTTTTCTTTAATGCATACATATAATATTTGGGGATGGGATGGACTGACATGCAATACATGTCAGGTGCACAAAATGGTAAAAGTACAGTCTAGGCACTCAGGATGAAATTCGGTATTCAGTAACTTCTAGATGTTGCCTAACGGCCACACAACCTCCAGTCCACCATGGAGACCTGGAAAAAAGAGTGCAGAAACACACAAGAGGCGACGCTCAAGTACACCATTCATATAAACGAGAGAAAAGAAAAAAGCACACTGAGGGCAAGAGAGACAAGAGGAGAGGCTGAATCTCCTGGACGGTGAAGATTCAAAAAAAAGATTCTGGAATGAGAGCAGAGAGAGATCCCATGAAGCTGCTGCTTCATGCCTATTTTCAGGGGAATGTGAACCATGTCACAAATGATGTACAAATATTTCTCAAGTAAAGTGGATTAGATAATGTTTGGGCTAATTTTGCTTTCAATAGCCATCAACCGGTAACTAACTGGTACATCTTTTTTGTACTAAGGAGCATGCTGGACTGTGTCTCCCTGTCCCAGACAAACGGGAGAAGTTCCAGTCAAATATTATCTGATTATGGACCCTATTTTTGCTTTTTTGTGTCTAAGTGACTAATGGAGGCAGCAATTTTTGAAATTGGTCCAGTATTGAGTGTGAGGGCTTCAGCTGCCAGCTGTGAAACAGGCTGTGATGTTAATTCCTTCATGTGTTTGTGCATTGTCTAAGTATGTCCACTAAAAGTGTTTGTTTTTTCCACTGAGTGGCTCAGGTTGTTATTTTAATTGTTTTACAACATTATTGAAAGGAACCCTACAGGGAGACTTTTTGTTAAACTAGAAATGGCTGCTATATTGCTCTTGCCAATGCATTACCATTCACAGGAAATGGTCATTTTGTCAACCCTGTATGTGTTTCTGTTAACTTAACCAAGGGTTTAGTATCTGCTACCTTCTCTGCGGTCTTAATGTGTGCAATATTTGATGTGTCTCACGTTGTAGGATGATGGTAATGAGTTCACTTACACTGGCTCTGGAGGACGAGATCTTTCTGGGAACAAGAGAACTGCAGAGCAGTCATGTGATCAGACTCTTACCCACATGAACCGGTATGAATGGATATAACATACTATAACTGCCTTTTAATCAACAGGATTTCTGAATTATCAGTTTTTGCTGCATTTGTTTTTGTGTATCTAAATTGTCTGGTTCTCACCAGAGCGCTGGCTCTCAACTGCAACGTCCCTGTCAACGAAAAAAATGGAGCTGAATCCAAGAACTGGAAGGAAGGCAAACCTGTTAGAGTCGTACGTAGCTGCAAGGGCCGCAAGCACAGTAAATACTCCCCTGAGGAAGGAAACCGATATGATGGAATATATAAGGTATGTGGAAACACTGAATGTGTTTCTGTATGTGCTGTGGAGTTGTCAAACTGGCTGAACAGTTTTGCTAACTATTGAACTACTAATCAAGGGGTGTGACAGTCAGTTCATTACATTGATAAAGTGAGTGATTCAACTGCGAAGATCTTCTAAAATGTACAAATAGAATGAATTGGTTGGCCTTCACAGAACTGCCAGCAACTACTTCTAGTTCAAATAACTTATATTTGACTTGATGGTAAGGTGACTTTTACTCTGTCATTGACTTTTTTCAGGTGGTGAAGTACTGGCCAGACAAGGGCAAGTCCGGCTTCTTGGTCTGGCGGTATCTGCTGAAGCGTGATGATGATGAGCCTGCACCATGGACCAGAGATGGCAAGGAACGCATCAAGAAGCTCGGTCTCACAATGCAGGTACAGATGATCATTCACTGTACATTATACCAAGAGGGGTTTTGTATACAAACTGTCCAGTGACTGTGTTCTCAGTGGTGTTGGGATGTGAACTTGTTTTTACTGAAAATAAACTGACAGCAGAAAAGTCCTTAGCCCCCCTTTCGTTTTTTTATGCAATAAAAATTAAAAGCTTTTTGTAGTTTGAGTAGAAGAATAAATTGTTAAATGAATAAAAACAATTGCCTTACTTTATAAGCAAATTCTGAGCTTAAGCTTGGACTGACACTCTAACATGCTAATGTTAGCATGGTTTCTCAGCATTATGCTAACACTATGTACACTCACATTCAGCCTGTTAATATTCATTCATTTTTAGGTGATGCGTGGTAAATGTGGGAGTGTTAAGATCTACTAGTTTTTAAAGTCCATGTCGAGCTCCTCAAGGACACGTGAATAAGCATGCAAATGCTGATTGGTAACAATAACATAGCTTGAATTAAATGGACTTGATCTTGTTCTAGTATCCTGCTGGTTATCAGAAAGAGAAAGAGAACAAAAATGAAGTGGAGGAAGAGGCCGCAACACCCAGCAAGGCAAAGAGGAAGAGAAAATCTCAGGGCAGTGGTAAGTTCTCCGTGCATGTTGGGTTTTTTTTTTTTTTTTGATTATGTAGTATTCAACAGAGGTTCTTCGTAGACTGCTGCATACCTAAGCATAATCAGCAACCTTTACGCTCACTACTCCTAAGTGTGTTTAAAATGTGTTTCTTTGTCAGAATCCTCCCACACCTCACCAGCCAAGACAAAGAAAATAAAGGTGGAAGTGTACAAGCTTACCAAGGTGCAGAAAGACCTCATCAAGAATGATGAGGCAAACAAGAAAGTGTGGGATGAAGCCATGGAGTCACTGTCACTTGGACCGGTAAGGATGGATGGGATGCAGTTAGTTGAGCTTGGGTTTTCTAAACCACTTCAACACCTTTTTATTGTGACATTAAGGCAGTAATTTGTGATAATAAATGAGTGGTATACAGTTGAATAGAAGCCCCAGCATACCAGTTTTACTATAAGCAAATGCTCAATGCTTCACATTTGTAAGTTCACACACTTATAAAAATGTGCAGAAGGCGTCGTCTGTCAATAAAAGCTGCTGAGCTTTAAACCTCTTGCTCTGAATAGTATAGAACAGTTTGTAATGTATTTTCACATGTTTTGTTTCTGCAGAAATTTTTGAACAAAGTTGAGGAAGTTTTCCTCTGCATTTGCTGCCAAGAGGTGGTCTATCAGCCCATCACCACAGAGTGCCAACACAATGTCTGCAGGGTAAGAAATCATTCTGCACACAACACCTCATTATGACAATGTGAAAGGTTTTTATTTGAAATGTTTTTTTTTTTTTTAATAAATTTGCAAAAGAAATCACATGTACATAAGTATTCAGACTGCTCAGTACTTCGTTGATGTACCTTTGGCAGCCATTCCAGCCTCAAGTCTTTTTAGGTATGATGCCATATGCCTGGCACACCTATCTTTGGGCAGTTTTGCCCATTCCTCTTTGCAGCACCTCCCAAGCTCCATCAGGTTGGATGGAAAGCGTTGGTGCACAGCCATTTTCAGATCTCTCCAGAGATCCAGAGATGAGATCGGATTCAAGTCTGGGCTCTGGCTGGACCACTCAAGGACATTCACAGAGTTTTCCTGAAGCCACTCCTTTGATATCTTGGCTGTGTGCTTAAGGTTGTTGTCCTGTTGAAAGATGAACTGTCGCCCCAGTCTGAGGTCAAGAGCGCTGTAGGGGTGGTGGTGGCCTGGTGATGAGCAGTGCCTGGTTTCCTCCAAACATGACGCCTGGCGTTCACGCCAAAGAGTTCAATCTTTGTCTCATCAAACCAGAGAATTTTGTTTCTCATGGTCTGAGAGTCCTTCAGGTGCATTTTGGCAAACTCCAGGCGGGCTGCCATGTGCTTTTTACTACGGAGTGGCTTCCATCCGGCCACTCAACCATACAGGCCTAATTAGAGGATTGCTGCAGAGATGGTTGTACTTCTGGAGGGTTCTTCTCTCTCCACAGAGGAACTCAGGGTGACCATCGGGTTCTTGGTCACCTTCCTGACTAGAGCTCTTCTCCCCCGATCGCTCAGTTTAGATGGCTGGCGAGCTCCTGGTGGTTCTGAACTTCTGCCATTTACAGATGCTGGAGGCCACTGTGCTCATTAGGACCTTCAAAGCAGCAGACATTTTTCTGTACCCTTCCCCAGATTTATACCTTGAGACAATCCTGTCTCAGAGGTCTCCGGACAATTCCTTTGACTTCATGCTTGGTTTGTGCTCTGACATGCGCTGTCAAGTGTGGGACGTTATATAGACAGGTGTGTGCCTTTCCAAATCATGTTTAATCGGCTGAATTTACCACAGGCGGGCTCCAATTTAGTTGTAGGAACATCTTAAGTATGATCAGTGGAAACAGGATGCACCTGAGCTCAATTTCTTGTTTTTCAATTCATGGCAAAGGCTGTGAATACTTATGTACAAGTGATTTCTTAGTTTTTTTATTTTTAATAAATTTGCAAAAATCTAAAATGTGTGTAGAATTTTGAGGAAAAAAATGAATTTAATCAATTTTGGAATAAGGCTGTAACATAATGAAATGTGGAAAAAGTGAAGCGTGAATATTTTCAGGGTGCACTGTAATTAAAATACGAGGAGCAGGGAAAGCATTAGAAAGTCACTTAAAAAAAGACTTTATTGTATTGAGTTTCTAAATCATACCTCTTCAATGGGAGAAGGATGTTTTCAGGTAATTATATATGACCCTGAAGATGCCTTTCATTTTATTGTGTTGGGGTTATGAAAGTTAACTTAAATTTAATGGTAGTATAGTAGCTTTTGGTCTATCAACACATCCCTACCTTACACCCAACTCTGAAGAAATGTCACTGAAACTGTCAAATGGCATTCTGAAGAATTCATGAAGCAACAAAATGAATCTTAAAATCACAAATTGGAATTTATGTATTTTTTCATGTTTGTTTTTTTTTTTCCCCTCTACTCCAGGAATGCCTTCAGCGGTCCTTCAAAGCAGAGGTGTACACCTGCCCAGCTTGTAGACACGACCTGGGCAAAAACTACTCCATGGCTGTCAACAAATCCCTGCAAGACATTCTAAATCAGTTTTTCCCAGGATATAGCAATGGGCGATGATTATTGGTTCTGCCTACTCAGTCCTAGACGAAAAGCGACGTAAACTGTAAGGGGAATTTTCAGTAGAGGCAATAAAGAATCAGTTTCTCTTAATATATTTTTTGTGATTTATAAAACTACATTTTTTGTAGACTTTGGTGCTACAATTTTTCACCTTTCACTGCCATGGTGTGTAGTTAACTATAAATTGAAAGTTCCTTTGTAACTGTACCATGACTCCGTTAATACCTTGAACAGTGATTTTACTCCCAGCGTTTTGTTCCATTAACTAATGCTAATGTTATCCATAATGTTAAATGTTACTTTTAACTAAATCCCTCCATGTCTAGCACTCCTAAAGAGGACATTGAGTCAAAAGTGGTTTAGACATTTGCTGAATTTGGTTGGAGATTCTTTTGTCCACGGCTGTTATTAGAGTGTGGATCTTAGCTGGTCTGCTGTTTGGCTGTGGTTGGTCGTCATTTTGGTGCAGTTTCATTTTATCTGATCATGCAGTTGGTGGTCTATCTTCGAATCTGACCTTGAGAGCCCTGTTATGTCTCCTGTAGCTATGTACTTGTCTCACTGTTCTTTTTTTTAATCTCCTGATTGTTGTTTGTCTCACTGTTTACCCAATGCAGGGGTTTTTTTTGTTTTTTTTTAATCAATCGATTAAAACTAGACAAACTGTCAAGTCTTGCCAGGCTTCAAAATATGACACTTTGTCCTGGCATGATCAGGCGATTGAAATTGCACTAACATGACATTCTTTAACAAAAGAACTCTATAAATGTAGTTGAGATCTAACATACGATCACAAACTAAACCAGTTAAAGTTTTTGAGTTTTCTGCTCTTTAGCAGTCTGAGAGAAAGTGTCTTCTTGGGGAGTGGTGTCATCAAACCTGTGTATTAGTTCCTCAAATATTTTCACGCAGTGATGTCATATTTGTATTTGAAATGTGTGAAAGTTGATATAAAAGTTACTGTGATTTTTCAAAAATGAAAATTGAAAGCTAATCACGATAGATTTTAAAAGACATTATATTCTGTGGTCTAGAATTGGATTTCCTCTGTTTTGAAAAGGTTCACTTTGATGAAGTCCAAAGAAACAAGTGCTTAACCAAGAGTGTAATGTAGAACACCCCCCCCCCCCCCATCTAGATCTTTAGACGTTGTCCCTGACACTGAAACCTAATTGAGTCTAGAAACTTTTTTCATATTTTTTGCTAAAATTAAAATTTGTACTTCATGTTTTTATAATCTATTACTGCCATTTGTGGGTGGGGTGGGGTGGGATAGGGTGCGGGGAGCTGTTTAGTCAGAATTTTTTTTTTTTTTGTCTCCTGTGGTCACTTGTAAAACCTGACCTCATTTTATAAAAACAAGATGCTGGCATTAAGTTGAAATGTCAAGGAAATTCCCCACACTGCTCCTGAAATTTGATACTGATTCAGCTAAATTATCTGAATTTTTTTATATATTACTTATACCTATGCCTTTGTCTTTTATGAATATTTGGTGTTGAATTTCAACAGCAGTGTGTGACAATGTCCATCCTCATGCCAACATTTGAGTTTTATTGGAGAGACAAAGATTTGCATCGACTCAGAAATGTATATTTTCAGAAATTGTATAATTTTTGGTCCGTTTTAGTTTTGATATTTAGTTTTAGAATTGCTTGCACATGTTTGGTGCAAATATTTGTCAATACATTTTCAGTGTTACTCAATAAAAAAGTGAGAGGTATTTTGTGTTTTTGTTTTTTTTCTTTTTTTGTTGTGTGGGGGGTAGCAGCTTTGTATCAATGAAAATTGAATTGCAATTAATCTTAATGTCCCACACCTGTCTTGAAAGTTTTAGCTATGACCTTGAACAAAGTAATGAACTGGTTGTGCCTTATAGTGATAGAGTTCACGTACAAAACTGATTTTTAAACTTGTTTATTATTTTTAAAAAGGTAGAACTTCAGGCAAACTAAAACAGGACCAACCATGATATTCAGCGTTTTGGACTAACTCATGAACACAGACAAGAATCATGAGGATTCTGGTAAAACGTGTCTTTCACTGGGGGTATTTTATTTTTCAACAGGACATAATAGCCTTTAGCGAACCCGGCAGTGTCTACGTGAGAGGCGTGCACATTGTATTTCTACGAGCACCGAGGACAAGTTGTCGTGAGCGCCTATTTTCATTGGTTAATTTCTGACTCCATAACCGTGTAAACCAACCATATCGTTGAGCTTGTGACCAAGAACGCCATCTTCCTGGTGATTCAACCAATCGCAAGGCACCGTTTCTGAAGTGGGTGTAACTCCAAATAGCTTCAGTCAGCTTGCTAATGCTAGAAGAAAATCGATCCCGGGAATTTTTACCAAACGAAACCAAATCGGTTGAACGAAACAGAGAGGGCACTACTTAGCTGCAGGAGGTAATATGTCCCAAACTACATTCATTTTGTTCAATTACAAAGACCTTATTCTCGTGTTGTAGTGATGTGTGGTGTCTGTCGTCGCGGTGTTTTGTTTTTTCTAAATGCAGATATGGAAGTAGCTAGCTAGAAGCTAGCGTATGTTAGCTAAGAACACATAAACGTTAAGATACGGTGATGTGTAGTTCTGTATGAACGGTTGTTTTGCGTATTGGTACACACTGGGTGGATACAATTGCAGGTTCATGCGAGTTCTACATTTTACATACATTTTGAAGCGCGTCATCTTAGATTAAATGTTAACAGTTAATGTCTGTTGTGCAGAGCCATCGTCGCCTTTAGCAGCAGCAGCAGCAGCAGCCTGTCAGCTCCTTTAAATCGAGCAGCGTCGTTATACTCTCACCAAGCCGGAGAAACGAATGTAGCTAGACAAATGCAATTTTTAAGTATTAGCGTCTCAGTATTTATTAAGAAAGCAGCAACCTGCACTATTGGCACAAGTTCCAGGCCCAGATGGACTTAAAGGGGGTTGTGTAGGCCCCTTTTTGTTATGGTTAGACAGCTGGGGGTCATGTGGCCTTCCATCACCCGAATAGGTCAGTACCGGTTAGGAAGAGGGTCCTTGCTTGCGAGATAACGTTACAAAATCTTGCATGCGTGACTGTTGATTGTTTGGCGTTAAGTGAAAGTAGTTGTTGTTATAATTATTACATAATATTTATTGTTCTTTCTCAGCCCATCAGAAGGAAATGGCATTGTGCTGGAGTGATTTATTTACAAGTGTCATTTAAATTTAGCTAAACATTCCCACCTCCCCTCTTTTCATTTAGCTTCTTAAAACCTGACTGTACTTTTGAGCTGACAGCATTGTGTCCTGCACTCCAGGGTGTTTGTGCTTCATGCAAATTACCTGTTGAATTGTCTCCAATTTGCCTCGCCTTGTAGTAGGAACTCACAGTAAAAGTAAGAAACGACCTTTCAGCTAGCGTTGCTTTAAGCTAGTGGGTGGCTGACGTGCTGCTTGCAATACATATTTAGGGATGTAGCAGTATTTGTGTGTGAGTGTGTTTTATGTATTTGTTTAAACCAGAAACAGAATATGGCACTCTCCAAACCAAAAAATCAAATGCAGATATACAGTGGGTTAATGTGTGTTTACATGCCTACATGATTTTAGCTTAAAAATACTTACATGCATCTTCAAGCTAAAATCTTGCAGTAAATCCACATGTAATTATTATATCCATCTATATAGTCAAGTCTAACCAGTCTATTTGGCTGTGTGGTTAAGTGCACCAGTGTCATTTAAGTTCATCTTCAAAGTGGTCTTGTCACTCCTTTGTGTGGAACAAACAATTTATTGTCACCTTTATGTTTGGAGATGGGACATAAATTGTTGTGTCTTTAATGCACTGCAGTTCTCTTTTGACGGATTTGGGGTCTTTCAAGAGCACAAAACAATGTCTTTTGGTGAAAATACTCAACTTGATTCTCCCTGCTGACAAAAGCTGTCGTGTACCTATTAATGAAGTTATCATTATTGATATGCTATGATTCAGCTAATAATAATAATAGCATTATGATAATGATGATTATAAAAATAGCATAATATAATGATAACGATAGTCGTTCAATCAACCTGCCGAGAGTTACAATACACTGAGAGCTAGATGATAAGATTAAAAACAGTATTATAAATGAATAAGAATTATTTTGAGAAAGTTTATTATTTTGAGATACTAAGTCATTATTTCAAGAAAGTTTGTCATTACGATGACTTACAGGATCTTTTTATCATCACATTGAAAGAAATGGTCTTCCATACAAAGGAATGCAAAAACATGCAAATTTCTAAAACTGGTGTTCAAAGCAATGAAATGTTGCTTAATGCTTTTGACTTTAAACAGAATCCAGACAACAGAGACTGCAGCAGTTTTTGTTTTGACAAAATGCACACATTTTTGATTTTATGAAGTGGATGGGGAAGACAGAGGAAAACCAGGCTATTGAGTTTGATGCTAAACAGAGAACCTTTAAGCAAGTGTTAAAATTGCGCATGTCTGAGCTGAGTTTTTTAAAATATCCTACAACTTTTTCAAGAACTCAGGAACTCCACCTGCATTTTTACTGGTCTAGTAGTAGTAGTAGTAGTAGTAGTAGTAGCAGTATTACAATGAGTCATTTTGTCTATAAACTGTCAGAATTTAAACACCTGTCACATGTTCCCAGAGCCCAATATGACACCTTATTATTGCTTTGTTTGTCAGACCAACAGTCCAAACCCCAAACTTGACGAGGATATAAAGAAAAACTGTAAATCTTCAGATTGGAGAAGCTGGAGCCAGAGAGTGGATGGGGCTTTTGCTTGAAAAAATTACTTAAACTATTAACATAGCTGCATATTAAATTTTTTTTCGTCGACTAATAGAGTAAATGACAAATTGTTTCAGCTCTAAATTTAAGTTCCAGGTGCATAGTTGATTTGCCCTCGAAACATCTGTGTTCTAGAGGTACTTCTTTCAGATGGCCTTGGAGCTATCAGGATTGAGTTTGCTGTGGTTGGTGTCACTGATTGTTCAAACATAGACCTCTGGGCTGCTACAATTTGTACAACCTTCGTTCACATAGTAAGCAAGTACTAGTTACCAGTTGTATCAATATAAGGTCTAGGGGTGGAAATGTCCTGTAAAACAAAGTTAAGTTAAATAACCTTCCTGACTAGTCTGAAAGGAGTGTGATAAAGAGAGATAGTACCCTAACAGATGGCTGTTTAATTCCCTACACCTAACTATAGCTATTTGAATGCCACATTAGGGAATTTGGTTTGTTGGGTCTTGGTTTTAGATTAGATAAGATTTTATTAATCTCACAATGGAGAAATTCACTCTTACAGAAGCACAACACTCAAGGGGGGATGCAAACAGCAAATGGAGGTGCAAATAAGAACAATAAGGGTGCAAATAAGAACAAACAGAGCAATAAATTGCAACTGTGCTAACCACAAAAAGAATTTTAAAAATGTAAAAAAAAATAAAGGCAGTTTTTCTCTTGTTTGTACTGTATGTAGGGTGTATGTATGTAGTAGTGTATGTAATAGTGAAAAATCGCCATCACATTTTCATAAAGCCCATATTGATGTTTTCAAATAATTGTTTTGTCTGCGTAACTGTCCAAGACCTAAAGATATTTAATTTGCTTCCCTTTTGTTCCAATATTGGTAACACTTGTGGGCACATGGAAAAATGTTGTGTTTATATAGATCCATTTTTTGAGTTCTAGCCATGATTATACTGTTTCCATAGCAGTGGAGCAAAAAATGTTCAGACGATTAAGAGATCACTCCGCACTCTTTGAAAAACTTGTAGATGCTTAATCCTCTGACATTACATCTTGTTCACCTTGCAGCTGCTCCCAATTTGCTTTGCAAAGAGGTCCTGGCACTTTGAAAGAAGCTGAAACAGACTGAATATGCCCTGATTGCCCATGCTCTCCCCTCCAGGTTTACCTGCAACCCTTAAAAGACCCAATGGCTACCGACATGCCCATGGACACGGTGCCGGCTCCTAACCCTGCCCCAGCCTCCCCTCTTCCTCTGTGCTCCAGTGTAGCCCAAGACCAGATTCCCACCCAGGAGCCAGCAATAGCTGAAACCCCAGACTCAGAAGTGACCTCAGAACACAATGCCGGTCCGGATCTCACCCCGGCTCAGCCAACAGACCCAGACGTGGCCCCGGGCCTTGTTCCAGGTTCTGAGCTTCCCCCAACTCCTCTGCTGCCACCACTGCCATCAGTCAGCGCCAAGAACCCCAGCTGCAAGATCATGACCTTCCGGCCCACCATGGAGGAGTTCAAAGACTTCGCTAAATACATCGTCTACATGGAGAGTCAAGGGGCTCACCGTGCTGGACTGGCCAAAGTGAGGACAGCACACATACACAGACACACTCTGACACATAAACTTGTTTTGGTAAGGTATAAACGTCACATTAAGATTTTAACAACAATCTCATCAGCAGCTGCTGTCCATCATTTTATTTAAAATGATAATTGATGTCTAAACTATATTAACAAATACCTATTACAAGTTACTACATACTATATAAATTACATACATTGTGTCATGAACAATTAAAAGCAAGCATATTTTTGACATTTTAGAAGCTGCAATCAGCAGATATGTATGTTAAGGTGTCAAAAATGAATATTCTGTCAAAAAATAAGTAGTATCTGATTATTTGAGTGTCAAATGATCAAACTGTACAGTGGAAATAAATATCCTCCCAGGAGAGCTGTACTAACCCTAAATGATGAACAATGGGACTTGAATGGCCTTTTAATAATATTCTCATTTAAAAGTTTTAGCTGCATGTTGTCTGCAGGTCACTGTAAAACTCATGATTTGAAGTGTCAGCTTACTAAATGTAAATATACTGTAAATACTAACAATATGTCTCCTTCATCAGGTGATTCCACCGGAGGGCTGGAAGCCGCGGAGGTCCTACGATACCATCGAGGACATGGTGATTCCAGCTCCCATCATGCAAGTGGTGACTGGACAATCGGGTCTGTTCACTCAGTACAATATTCAGAAGAAGTCTATGACTGTTAGCGAGTACCGCAAGCTGGCCAACAGCAAGAAGTAAGTTCCCGCTCCAGGGGTGTCATTTCTAAATGTGGTGGCTCTTTAATGTTTGTGGACATTATCAATCGCGTGTTTAGCAGGGATTGAAAGTGATGATGTGAGGCTTCTATGTTGCTTTTGTTATTAAGATTGATATCTTATATCAATATAGATTGATGTGCCCTGACACAACCTTTTTTAAGATATTTTTATAAATCAAATGGAAGCATGAATACTTCTACAGGAGCTATTTGTTTTGGAGTATCTTTTCTGCCCTCTAGTGGTCATAAAGTGCTTAAATGAAGTTTAATAAAGACAGTTCTAAAATCATATCTTTATTTATTGAGGATTTCGAGGGATGTGTGTAAAGTACAGTTCTACCACCAATAATCAGAAAATCTTAAAAATGTTCATATATTGCATATAAAAACAGTGACAATGTCCTCATTCTATTCTTTTTCTGCTGTCAAGTAGTTAAAACTATTTGGAAAGCACCTGTTGTTAGAATTTATCTTTTATTTCAAGAATTTAATTTATCCTGTGTGGGTCCTTTGGCCCCTGTTTGTCAGTTTTCAATAACCAGCACGTAGCTTGTAGGTGACTTCAGGTATACAAATAGAGACGGCTCATAATGCGGGATGCTTGTCAACATAGGGATTTAGTTAAAGGGCCACTTCCCTGCTCCCTTTTTACAAAATGACTGGTTCTGTGCCGTTTTCAGATACTGCACACCCCGGCACAAAGACTTTGACGACCTAGAGAGGAAGTACTGGAAGAACCTCACATTTGTGTCACCCATTTATGGTGCAGATGTCAGTGGCTCCATCTATGATGAGGTGAGGGTTGTGATTGTAAGTTAGTTTGTTTTTGTCAATAGTTTGATTGACATGACTATTACACAATGATTTGAGGATAAAACGTCATTTGCTGCACCTTAGGAAATATATTTCCATATATTACCTGTTTTCAGAATTGCTGGTTTACAAATATTATTGCCTGACATGGGAACTTCAATCAAGATACAACTTGTGATTAATTCATCCACTGTAGGGATTAAGATTTAAAATAAATTGATTAATGGATTGTTAATTGTAGTATTAGATCCCTAATATAGGAAGGCCACTTTAAAGATTGTGTTTTCGTTGCTAGCATCAAAAATGGTTTGTACACCAAATGGTGTTACTTTAATACCCTGCTTAGTGAGCAAAGTACACTTTTGTTGACTGCAGCACCATCTGGTGGTCATAGATAGACTTTGAGGACCACTTTGAGTATAGTGTGTAGACTCATAAAAATGCCCTTTTTCTCCGTTCAGGACATTCAAGAGTGGAACATCGGCCACCTCAACACGCTGCTGGATATGGTGGAACAGGAGTGTGGCATTGTTATCGAGGGTGTCAACACTCCCTACCTGTACTTTGGCATGTGGAAGACCACCTTTGCCTGGCACACTGAGGACATGGACCTATACAGCATCAACTACCTGCACTTTGGACAGTCCAAGTCCTGGTAAGCAGCTGTTTTATTTGTTTTCTCGAGGCTTTCTGCACAGCCTCAGTCCTGTCACTTGTAGTTTTACACTTGGCATTGGTTTAAAAAAATTATGTCTGGTAACCAGTTGTGTGTGTAGTAGTGCTCCCAAAATGTTTGAACATTTGAAAATCTATTTTTATTTTATTATGTTTAGGGCAAACCAATATGAGACACATACTGCTTGTATAGGTATATTTATTTCAACATAATTGTGTCTTAAAAGATCTACACACCTTTTAAATCAAATCAAAATTTATTTCTAAAGCACATTTAAAAACAACCACAGTTGACCAAAGTGCTGCACATGATAAAAGGGCATGACATAAAACAAATAAAACACATAAGACAATAAAAAATTTGAATGTACAATCTCAAGCTCTGTTGAATGCTAGTGAGAAAAAGTAAGTTTTCAGAGCTGATTTAAAAATCCCAAGGTTTGAAGCTAATCTGATCTTGGGTGGTAAACTGTTCCACAGTTTTGGGGCGGCTACAGCAAAAGCTCGCTCCCCCTTTGTTTTAAGCCTGCATTTAGGGACAGCTAAAATCAAATGCTCAGCTGATCTTAAATCTCTCCCTGGCTTATACAACAGAAGAAGGTCAGTTTAGGTAAGAAGGAGCAACACCGTTCAAAGCCTTAAAAACAAACAACAAGATTTTAAAATTTATCCGGAAGCGGACTGGAAGCCAGTGCAGGGAGGACAACACCGGTGTGATGTTTTTTCTCTTTTTTGTTCCAGTCAGTAAGCGAGCAGCAGTGTTCTGAACTAGCTGCAGGTGCTCGATAAAGGACCGGTATAGGCCCACATACAGGGAATTACAATAATCAAGCTTGGAGGTGATGAATGCATGAACCACTCTTTCCAGATCTTGGTGGCGAAGATATGGCTTAACATTGGCTAGCAGCCTCAACTGATAAAAAGCACCTTTAACCACAGAGCCAATCTGTTTATCAAATTTAAAAGCACTGTCAAAAGTCACACCAAGACTCTTCAGAGAGGAGCGACAGTTAGGTGCAAGGTGCTCCAGAAAATTGCCTGAGCAGTCCAGGACATTTGGATTTCCTAACACAATAGCCTCTGTCTTATTGTCGTTTAAGTTTAGAAAGTTTATTCATCCATGTTTTAATATCTTTCAGACAAGATAGCAGAGGCTGCAGAAAATCCTTACAATCAACTTTCAGAGGAAAATATATTTGTACGTCATCTGCAAAGGAGTGGAAAGGGACATTTTGCTTGCAAAAGATAGAACCCAGGGGCAGCATGTACAGAACAAAAAGCAGAGGGCCTAGAATGGAGCCTTGGGGAACCCCACAAGAAAGAGGGGCCACGCCTGAAGAGAACTCACCCAGATGGACGGAGTGGGTTCTCTCTGTCAAGTAAGAGCAAAAAAACTTTAGGCCAGTACCTTTAATCCCCACGCAATGCTCTAAGCGCAGTAAAAGGGTCTCATGATCCACTGTGTCGAAGGCTGCTGTCAGATCTAAGGTCACCAGAATAGCAGCACACCCGGAGTCAACAGTTAAAACCAAGTCATTAAATACCCTTAAAAGAGCAATTTCAGTGCTATGACGAGCTCTGAACCCAGACTGAAACTTCTCATAGACGCTGTTTTCAATTAAAAAGGATTGAAGTTGTTTAAAAACGACTTTCTCCAACACTTGGACAGGAAGAGCAGTTTGGAGAGCAAAGAGGGGTCAAGATTAGGTTTTTTTAGAAGGGGCTGCACAACAGCGTGTTTAAAAGCTGATGGGAAACTACCGGAACTGAGACAGGCATTTTCAGAGTATTTCTTCCATACGATTAATAGCACATTTAGAAAGTGATTTTGTGCCCCTTGCACCATCATATTCAGCAGCTGCATCGTTTTACCCTTTAAATTCTGGACAAATGTCTCTAGACTGCATACCTCTTTGAATTCCTGCAAAATAGCTTAAAAAAAAATCAGATTATGAAAATATAAATTTTTACATTTCTTTGACACACTAAAACTGCAAAACAGGAAGCGTGACTAAAATGGTTAATGTCACCATCTTAAGTCCATGTGGTGCCTAATTGGAACACAATCTGCCTGTGTGGTGGAGATTGGGCAGCTATGATGAATCAGGCAGAGAACACTTTTTGGGTGAGGGTTATTTGTTTGCATTTTTGGTGAACAGTTAAATATTTAGAATCACAGGTAGAGTCATTTGTAATGAGTACCAGCTCATTATGATTGTTTGGTCCAATTGATCGAAGCTTACTTATTATTATGCAGTTCTTTACCGGTCAAAGCAAACATTTTTTGCAGTGTAGGGCTGCAAAAAACGATTATTTGTTGTTCCAGATAAATTGGTAACTTATTTCCCCGATAAATCTAGTAACTGTTGGGGCCGTAAACTGTCAGGAAGGTGCCAAAAAACGCATTTTCCAGTTTTCCTGGTAGTGGCAAGTTTACAAAGGTGAAAGATGAAGGCAGCCAGCAAATATTCTTATTTCCAGTCTTCTTGTAACATTGGAAAAGTGGGAACCAGACAATTTTGTCATTTTTGCTTAAAATGGCTAAAAAAAAAAAAATCAATCATCAAAATAGTTACTGATTCATTTCTCGACTCATCAACTACAGTAATCAGCTAATCGTTGCAGCTCCATGACACTGTTGAGCACATTTTTAAATTAGCAGTTTTCTCTCAGAGTTTGAATTGAATCGATCATTTATAAATTGTACTTTGGTGCATGTTCTTCCTCTGTCACTTTTCCTGCTTTTTCATCGGCTCTGTATTGTACACCAGGGGTCCTCAACCCATTTATCTCAGTGAATCAGACTAACACACTCATGACAGACCAGGGCTAGAGGGTGGGATGTTTCTATTAGGTATTAGACATCACAACTCCATGCCAACTGCAACTGGTCATCAATACACATTCCTTGTCTAAGCGTATTTCTGTCAACATATTTGACTCACTGAAGTAACCTACCGTGAGAGATGTCCAAAAACAGCTACTTTGATGTTCCACCATCTAAAAGAAACATCAAACTAAACCCAGGCAGAAGAAAGAACTTTCCTCTGGAAGTGGCTCTAAGATGTGCTGTGGCTTGAAGCTAGCGATGAGTGTACTGAATCGTGTGCGGGATATGTCACCCACAATTGGCAAACAAAGCAGGTGCATTTTACATAGGCTCAAAGAATTTCAGTCACCCATTACATGAAGGTGGCATGAGCTATTGCTAACAAACAAGCTAGCCAAGCTGAAAAGTCACCCGCTTGATAAATGGCAAAACTAGTTGAGGTGTCTGTGTGATGTTTTTCTCCTAACATTTAGTAAGGCTAAACACGCACATTGACCATAAGATATTAGGACAAACGCTTTATGAATAATGCCATGATTCAGTTTTATACTTAGTGTCCTCCTCTACCATTTCCAGCTGATGTTTAAGAATTGTTTGCAAATGTTGTCCTCCAGTGTTCTCTTCAATCAGTATGATTTATCCTCTGATCCCTAAGAATTGCAGTTTGTACAGTACATCCCTGAAGAATGAAAGATGTTGAACAAAGAAAAACAGTACATCATGACCTGATTTTCACATATGTGAAATCTGATGTATGCTGAAACAATTTGTCGCAGCTGTTGAATAGTTATTAATAATGATTTCAGCAGTTTCACACTTTCCATTCTGTGCATCATTATTACATTTCCTTCTGTTTCCATTCCTCATCCCTGGAGGTCCCTGGTACCTGCGGAAGAAATAGTTGAAATACTTCTCTCTTTTCCCTTTTTCGGCCCCATGATTTTCTCTTGTTTGTGTGTGCTCTTCCTCCCCTCAGTCTGTGATGTGATCTCATTAAAATCACCTATCTGGGTCTTACTCATACTACTCACTGAGAACAGAAAGGTATCATTACAACTTACTGTCAACATCTGTTTGTGTGTGTGTGTTCCACACATGGTACAGTTCCATGCTTATAGAGCACAGTACAGGTTTATGCATGCATTGTTCTTTAGCCTGGATGGCCACAGTTGGCACCGGACCCCCAATCTGGGAAATTGTGTAACTGATGCAGTGTTACATTGGCAAGTAGTAGGTAGGCAGGATGTTATTGTCTTGCTCATTGACACAACACAACACAACACAACACAAGAGGACAACTGTCTAAGAATTAGAGCACAAAAGCAGACATAAATACAAGTATTTGTATAGAGTACACGTAAGACTTCTGTAGACTTTTTCTATTGTGCATTTCACATTTTTCTTTTGTTAAAGGTTTCTTGCTTAAAAGCTGGATGGATTAAATGCCTTGTGTCTTTGACAGAACAGCCCCTGGTTGATTTGTACATAAATGCACATAAATGGGCAGCGAGTCTAATCTTCATTTCCTCCACCAAACAACTATACCCTTACTTTTTTCATTCTCTTTGTTAAAGGCAACACCTCCATTATTTTGGCATATGATGCATGTTAATGGACACACAAAGCACACACTAGACGTACCATACAGTAGAAGAAGTGGTCACTTGGTACAGTGGTCAGGATGTGCAGCAAATGTAGCTGTGTTGCTGGAAAGTTTATGTGTTGTGGCACTGTGAAATAAGACTTCTTGTGGGACCATCTTGTGTACCATCAACTGTGATAGTGTGCATTAAAAGACGACGTCAGTATGATGTCTTACACAGAAAACAATTGGTGCGGCATAGGCCACCCCTGTGTGTTTCCAGTTTCCTAATACACTGATCATTGTTTTTGTAAGAATGTTATTACAAATGCAAGAAAACGATGGATCAAGCTTTTCAAATATGCCAGTTATAGTGTAAAGTAAGCAATTGATATTTCCAAAGAAAAGTGCATGTTAGTTTCTTTCCTTTATTAATTAGACAGATTCTTTATTTACGTATAAGTCACACTGCCTGTGTGACTGTTTAAAGCTGATACCTGCCAATGCTGAAGCTGCAGTTTGTCGAGACATTAATGCATATTAACTTTCTTGCTTCTAAGCTTGCTCTCTTCCTCTTTATAGCTCCACTTACTTTGCCCATACCCATCTTCCCTGTCATTTGTTAAGTCTAATTCACCCTTGGATGGATGCACACCATTCACTTCTTTTTTTTCAATGTGCCTTTTTTTTCTTCTCTTTTCCTCTCCTTCTTTTAATTCTCTTGCTTGATTTTGTCCTCTCTCTGTCACTCTCTCTCAGTGCTCACAAAGCCTTCCCACCCTCATTTTTCTGCAATTGAATCATTTTCACTTTTACACTTGTGTGTGGTGGAGTAATTACAGGCTGTTAAACAGAGCATGCCCCCTTAAAACACACGCACACATACACATACATACTCTCTATCGCTCTCCCTCCACTCATAGTGCAGCCGTTTGTGAAATTAAGTCCATTCCCCTTGCAACTCCGCTCCCATCAAAGTCAGACCCCACCATAACGACTACTACTGCTACATACACATACACACACAATAGCGGATATGTAAAAGACCTCAGCCTGAGCAGTTTGTCACTTTCTCCCTGCCTTCATCCCTCCATCATTTTTTTCTCTTCATTTTCATTGCCAAAACCCTCTCCATAACCCCTCTACCCCAATACACACCAGTGGATCTGCTGTCAGATAAAAGATCAGCCTTTGAGCATGTGAGGGTAGGAAAGAATGACGAAAGAGAACTGAAAGGGATATTTTGAAGTGCATCCCGGCTGCAACTTCCCGGGCAGGGAGGAGTTTATTATGAATCCATCAGTCCTCAAGCTCCTCTGTAGTCCAAAGATTTTTAGCCTTTCTCATTTGACAGTTTTTTGTACCAGGGGAGAGAAGTCGAGAGCTGAAGATCTGCATATAGCATTAGTTGGGTTGAAGCTTCAGTTTGGATGTTGGATGTTAATGTTAAGATCATATCGTTCATACTGTAGTTACAGGCAGCTGAGTCACAAAAAACCTTACCGTGAGTCTCCCAGTTGTGATTTGGAGTCTTAGATATCTGGAATTTCTGAGAGCAACAAAGTATGCCTCCAGACAAAATTGGATAAACTTTACAAACAGTCAGAAAAATGAAATCTGTGATAGAAAAATATAAATAGACAACAACGTGGAGAGGTGAGCTGTTAAATAAAAAAAGTAGCATAGGGATGTCAACAAATATTGTAACAAATTGTTAAAAAAAAATTGTTGTTTGATTGCCGGAAATTGTGTTTAAGTCTGACATTTGAATTCCTCTGGTCATTATATTCAGGGAAAATAGTTCCAGAGTTTGATGTGAAAATATTCCAGCTCCACATGCTGTTTCCCCGCTGTTCTCGGATGTCCTCACCCCTCTCCTGAGTCGGTGAATTACGAGTTTATTTCAACCAAATATTGTTGATTGTCGGAACAGTGCATGACAACACAACAAGGCTTTGGTGAGTTTCATTGTGTTTCTATCTCTGATTTGGTTGAAATAAACACTTAGTTAGATGTGAAAATATTCTGGCTCTACATGCTGTTTTTCCCTGCTGCTTCTCGTGTGCCTAACCTCCTGCTTGCAGCCATCTTGGTTGGTTTGTATCAAACAAACCTAATACCGTTGCGATTGGCTGACATGGACCAGAACGACGGGAAATCTGTCTTAATGAGACCATACACATCTGCTAGAACAAATAAAACATGAGCTTGCAGATTCGTCTGCTTCTGAGACTAGTATGCAATACTCCGAAAACAACTACTGAAGTGTTAACAAACCAGTCAAAAGATGGCTCCAAAACCACCACTGCTGGCAGCTGGGCTTAAATAAAATCTAATATCATTTGTAATACAGTGAACAGCTCTGCATTATTTGTTTGTACTTAATTTCACTTGTTAAAAAACTGCTCCAAATGCATTACACAGCAGAATTAGGGAATTTAGGCAGTTTATCTGGTTTGACTTTAGGCCACGAGTGGGAGTTACTGCCCTTGAATATCATACGGTCTGTCCTAATTTGGAATAAGAGGAGAATTTTCTGTCCCTCACAGTTTCCTAGTGTTATGCAAATGAATTACAATGCTGGTATAATTTGGTCAATGTGATCAGAGGCTCACATTGTTCCGTCTGACCTGCAAATCATTAAAAAAAGCACCTTATGTGTGTGATCTGGCAGACATGTGCAATTAGCACTTAAATTGCACTTGAGGTATTAGTTAAGACAGTTGTGACCAGGAATTGGAATTGCATGCAGTTGTCCTCATAAATCACATGCTAAGCAATAGATACTTGTTCCAGTTTAGTGCAGCAATAATTAGTGGACCTCTTCATGCATATGGGCATAAACTACAAATCACCAGATTACAGGAATGCATGTATAACACATCTGTAGAGGTGGGAAACACACGTGTTGTCTCATTTCTCATGCAGCTCTGACAACTTAGCTCCACCTGCCAGGAAAGCTGTCTGGCCATAGATAAGCCATACTCTTCCTCAGAGAGGTGGAAAAGTTCAAGCCTTCACTTGCTGTGTGTTGTTTTATTTGTGTGAGTCTCTCTGCTGCCGGAGTAACAGACGTGTTGGCACCATGGCAACTGTGGCCTTATGAAGAAGGGAGCAGGAGGACATGCGTTGATGGGCTGATTTGTTGAGCTTGATGCTGGGATGGAAAGGATCATCTGAGGGATGTTCTCTGTTGTGGGCTGCTTTGATGTGTACACGTTTACACAGAAACCTCTGCAATGTGATGCTTCCCAAGGATAAAAACACATTTGAAGGAACACTCTGATGTATTCCTTATTTGCTGTCTTACAGAGTGTTTTATCAGAAGATCAATATTAATTTCATCTTCAAAACAGGTGTATATAACACACATTACTTAACATCCACCTTGTTTTATCCTCCTGTTATGGCTGAGCCATAACGTAACTTCCAATCTCACATCCTAAAGATGAGTGCAGTGGGAGTTTCATCTAGTCAACAAGTTGTAAAATGTGTTTTGAGCCACATGGCTGTATAAAAGTAGCACGTGCTACTAATGCACATAGGTGCTAACAGAATATGGCACAACATTGCTTTGTGACATTTTTTTAGGTAACGTAACAGCAGAAAGGTTCTCAGAGATTTAGCTGATAGTTTGCAGGAGGGCAACTGGTTGTGTGGTGTAGTAATGGACATTGAAATTTGCAATGGTCAGTGTCAGAGTGCCAGTTACTTACAAGAATGCCTGTTTGTCTGTGGTGTCATGAAAAACCAAAACCCAAGGATAGGTTTAAGTTGAAAGTTTTCAGGTAAACATTAAGTTATTGCACTCGTCTTATTGCTTTTTGCCTTATAGTCACAGAACAACTCTGATGTGATAACTGGTTCATCACTACAGTGTTACTCATCATGAATAAGGGCAGAGTGCATGTATTAAAAGTATGTTGCCATGTAGAGAATGATTTTGGTTTTACCAGAGCCATAATACAGCGGGTGGTTACCTACATATATACTCTCTAAAATAGACTAGTTACAACTCTGAGTCAATGACCTGAATTTCAATACATTTCTTCATTGTCAAACGTCACTTGCTTACTCCCAGATGACATGAAGGACTTTGGTCACGAGCCTCTGATGTGTAAATGCAGGCTGGACTATTAAACAGCAAAGGAGGCTGCACCTCTCTGAAGCTCTAAGCTTTGGTCCACAGGTGGCAGTGTGGCACCATGTCTTGGCATATCTGACTGAAATTGACTTTGTCTTTTACTTCCTTTGTGTTTATTATTTTCATCTCTCCCTCCCTCTCAGTCTTATGCTCTTGCTCATTCCTTTTCTGTCTCCCCTTAAGTGTTGTTGCTTCTCAACATCTCTCCATCTTTGCTCTTTCATTTTTCATTTTAACTTCTCCTTTTCCCATTGTTTCAAACATACATGTGGTTGTTGATGCTTGATTAAGGAGCAAGAAATGTCGGCTGTTTTTTTCCACCTATAGTTCATTGCCTGATGTCTCTGGTGGGTTAGGCAACATAGAGGAAATAATTACAGTAATAATGAGCATTGTAATAACTTCAATCAACGGATGACATTTGAGCTGTGCCGGCTCCCTCCCACTCTGTTTTACAAATAAACTGACTCTCTAAATGCAGCGTCTGACATTTGTTGTAATGGTACATGCTTTACAGTGCTTATCTCATGATATTGATTTCTTGGTAAGGTTAGTCCCTTGCTCTGCCTGTGTTGCAAGACTGAACCGGTGCTACAGGGCCACTATATTTGCACAGTAATAAAAGAGAAGTAGAGTCAAAGTAGAAAGACAAAAATATGCTAAAACACTTAACTGCTAATTTTCATAAATACTTCGACTTAAAAACAAAGCAGTGATGACAAAGACAAACTAGAGTAGATCAAAGCAACCTGGCAGTAATCTTAAAAGCACCGTCCACCAAACATTGATAAGAATAATGATGTGTTTTCACAATGAGTGCATGTGTAAAAGAGAAGGTACTGAGAAGAAGTACGTCATGGGTAATTTCATTTCTTAAAACGGTGAGTGCTGAGGGCAGTGAAATAACCCAGCACTCCCAAAACAGTAATTTCTCCTTGTCCTGCCCTTCACCGGTCATTTAATCTTTTCCATCACCCTCCCTTTCCCCTTCTTCTCCCCTTCAAATTATAACTATTTAAAGTACACGACGCTGTTATGTAGGGCGGCATTAAGTGATTGATACTAATGTGTCAGCTTTGCACTGACTTTATATCCTATGGTGGTGCTTCTAAAATTTATTTCCTACAGTATCTATTCACATGCAGAATCTATGGTGAAAAAAGTCTTAAAGTTGTAGATTAAGCAGGTCATTCTAAAGTGATTGTATCTAAGAATATGTTATACATGTGTGAGAAGTTTTAGAAAACTGTACAAGAGAAACAATGGCAAAATATTTAGATGGAGTTATGTATTTGACTTGACAAAAATATAGTATGGATGAAAGAGGAAAATTAAGAAGATAGAACTGAACAAGTTAGAGAATAAGGTGTGGTGGAAGTTTTTGATGGTACTGCAAATGTAAAAATTGTGTTCTGGTAAGAAGATAACTTTTCTTAATAACAGGACAATCTCTTACTAAACTGATGACCTTGTTTCCCTTCTATCTGCAGGTATGCCATCCCACCAGAGCACGGCAAGAGGCTGGAGAGGCTGGCACAAGGTGAGGCACTGATGATGCGTTCAATTAAAATCTATTTGTTTTTTCCTATTTCACCATTCCACATGGTGCATTGGCTTTCTGTCACATAAAGTGAAGAAGAAAGTGCTTCAAACTGCTAACCACACCCTGTGAAATCATACACATGCTACACACTTAGCACATACACAGAATACACACCAGCACACATCCAAATCTTTCTTGTTCTCCCTTTCACAGAAGAATAGAAAATAAAGTAGCACATCTCAGTTACACCAAGCCTCATTCCTCTTGAGCACAGCATGTATAACACTGTTAAGAACCCTTTACCATTCACAATAAACAACCTTTCTGCAGTTTCTTGTCTGGAAAACACAGTGGTCCTCACAACGAATGCTGTGCCATGCTCTGTGGGCCACACATTGAAAATTCCTTTGCAAGTACTCAGTGGGTGAGAAACTTTGATATTCCACTTTCTCACCACATACAACAACATAGATTTCTTTGTCACCTGGCTGTGCTTAAATGGAGCTTGAGAGGCAGAAGCAGCTTGAAGCACTTAGTGTGTGCAGTCACTTGTACCAAAAAGATCAGGAGGGCTGTTGATGCAGAATTTGGAGGAGCGCTGGTTGAACTGATGCCAGCAGCATCAACTGCGCATTCTGCAGAATGAGTTGGAGGAAACTTACAAAGCTCAGGAATGAAGTCAAATCAGTCCGGGCTGTGCATTGATCTTTATTGTGCCGCGGAGCAAGCATTGGCTGTTGCTGCTTGCTGCATTGTGTTCCTATGTGTCACATCCAAAGAGCATTGCAGATTTGAAATTAATTACATTAGAACCACTTTAAATGAGTATCAGACTGTATCTCTAATTTCCCTCAACTTTGCATGCTTTGCTGAAAGTTGGTTCTGACACGAGGGTTTTGTCTCAAGTTCTGCAAATCTTGTGTGACCCAAATAAATTGAGTGGCTAATGACTATTGCACTTCAGGCCCTGCCTTTAGTGTTTCTTCAACCGCCTAACCCTTTCTCTGATATGAGTTCTCCTTGCACCTCTCCCTTTTATTTCCACCACTCATGGTCTCCTCCTCCTCCTCCGATCCACTCTTTCGATCGATGAGGATTAACTTGTGCATTGCATGTTGCTAAGAGTGAGGTAAAAAATGAGGGGATGGTGACGGACAGACTACATTATATAGACACACCGTTTGTCCTTGTTGTATAGAGACAAATCGATAACCTCTTACTGTCTTTCTTTGATCCAGAGTGGCTAGAATATGTAACACACAATATGTGACAGACAAGCAATCTCTTATAAAAACAATACAAAAAACCCCAGCACCAAACACCAAACACTCTGTTAGGGGGAGCAGATGTATAGCTATATGCATATCTAATTACATCACAATCTAAGACTGTGGCTTGAATTATATAAATGGAAATCACAGGCGTACCAATAACTTCATATTATTATTTTAAACTTATCAACCAAATAGTTCTGAATGTGGACCTCAAGTAATCATAACAAGTACTTTTAGTCAGTGAAGCTAACGTTTCCTCAGTTATTTTGTGTAACATTAATTTATATCACGTTGTCTGTTATAGTAAGTGCGACTTTCAAGGAGATTGATGAAAACCAAACCTAAATTGATTTGATAAGAGACTCAAAAGGATTCTGATTTGATAGTGAATTCAGTACTGGATTTTAAAATACACACTGTAGACAATTTTAATCACTCTTCATGTTGGCATTGAGCTTTCAGTCACAATCAGATTGCAGCCTTCATCTCTCCTGCTATCTAAGCAGCTGGCAGTGGGAGGAAAGCAATGCCAACGTTATTTAACAAGCATCCACTGACCTATCAAAGCCATCGTCAGCACAGGTAGCCAACTGTTTACGAGGTCCTAAAAAGACAGTTATGAGCACACTAGGAATGCCTAATGGGGCCGGGACAATGGTCTTGTTACTTGAAAACTCCTCTCCAAACATTTGACACAGCGACAGCCGTTGTTCTTATCACTCCTCATCTCTGCATTATTTTAGTCATGGCTTCAGACTTATTGGGTTGGGGGGACTGGGAGAGGGTGCAGGGTTGGAGGCAGGAACTTAATTTTCAAACTCAAAAGGACAGAATGAAGCCTTTAAGTTAATATTACCCCGCGGAGAGCTCAGAGAGCCAGCTGCATTTTAATGGGGATTAATACCCGGGCTCTGTCGGCACATTATTCACCTTTATCAGCTCCAACAAGCAGGCAGGCGATGAGAGCATAGAGGCCCTCTCTCCCCTCTCTTGCTTTGTAGGGTGGAACAGAGGCTGAAACAATGCAGTGAAAATGAAGGATGAAATGGGTGCCGATTATACTGTCAGTCACATTAAAGTTTAACTGGGTGGAGGCTTGGATGGACCCCCCTTTGAGCCACTGGCGGGTACAGACAGTAAAGAGTCAGAGAGTGAGTGATGGAGGAGAAATTCTTGCTTTTGATTATGCTGTCTGAGTCTCCCTGTCTTCAAGAGCAAAAGTGAACCTTTGTTTTAGACGGAGAGCTGAGGCTTTGAAAACCCAAAATGTCAGAGGGGTATAATATGATCTCAAAGCACTCTGTGTTTTTAAGAAAGTGGGGTAGTTATTTTGCAACACAAAAGGTAACAGTACAAAAGTTTCAGCAGCTATGCAAGGGGGCTTTTGCTTACATTTATGTTGTATAATTCCAATTAGCGATGCACGATAACTGTTTTCTTTAAAACTGATACCGATAACCGATAGCTTTCAGCTCCTAAAAACCAATACCAATGAACGATAACCAATAACACACACATAAAGCTAAGATCATGATATCAATACTATGAACACAACCAAAAACGGTTTTGACTGCCATGCTGACGAAAATAACAGGAATCAGGAAGCGTTTGTCATTACACAAGTTACACAAGTGCAATGAAATTATATTCAGTTACAACCCGTCCCAGAGGACACAAAGGCACAAAAGACAGTACAAATAATTGACATTGGAAGACAGGGACAGGAGGACCACGATGCAGCCAGCAGGGCGGTGCTTCGCTTACTTAGATGTGGAATTGGGAAAAAAACCTCAGCGTATATAGTAAATATATATAATGTATATACCGTAAATATACAGTATATACAGTAAATATATATATATATGTTATCGGGGCTATTCGTCATGATATCGGACTTATCGGAATGACGTCATAATTTCCTGTTAACGGCCCGATAATTATCGGTAAACAGGTAAACAGGTTCCTTGGTAACAGGTGATAGTATCATGATTGGGTATGAAAGGGGACTTGAAAGGCTCAGTCGATCACAAGCAAGGATGGAGCGAGGTTCACCACTTTGTAAAACGCTTGATTGTATGAAGGATATTGGTTATTTACTTTTTGCTCATTATTTTTTTATGTTTGGGGTTTTTTTTTTTTCGTGCAATTAACTTTGGGGGGAAAAGTCATCAACAATTAAAGCACAACAGTTTTAGACCTCCTTATATTGTTTTGGTATTCATTTTGGCACAGCAAACAAATGAGACCATGGTTAAGACAATTTGGTAGCCTGTCTTCATGGCTTGTTGGTGCCGCCGCTCCTTAAAATTAATATCGAAATATTTATACACATGTATTTCTGCTGTTGCAAAGTAGATCCTCTTCAGGCAATAGTTTTTTTTTCGGTCGTGCTGAATGGGATAAAGATTTTTGTAAGCGACAGCACCCACACCCCAGTTTTGTGCTGTACAGTAATACAATTCACCAGATATCCCCTGAAATGCAACCTGGAGGCACACAAACAATGCATTTACATGCACCGTGGTAATGTGATTATTCCACACTTTAGGCAGTAAATTAATTCACAGCGATGTCAGTGGGAAACTGGATTTCCTTTTCCAGGTTGTGGGATTAACAATAATATAGTAAACACAAACTACAGTTCTGCAGGAGAAATCAGTTTCATTAGCAATGCTTATCTGGCATTCTTTAAATACTTACCTGCCAACTAATCCCTCCTCCAACTGCCCCCCGAAAAAACAAAACCAAAAAAACCCTTGTAAAGCAGCAGCCTATCATTAAAAAGTTTTCTTATACCTTATGGTAGAATCATTACAGATCAAATTGCATTAAAAAAAATCAAACACACATATGAAAATAACCACATATATACGTAAATTTAGAAGTACAGAAATCAGATTACTGATCATGCAGCATGTCAATGAAGCAACTCATGTATCTAATGCCAAGTACATTTGTATTCTTCAGTTTAAAATTATTTCATTAAGTATTTGGATTTTTGCATTGATGTATTTTTAAATGTATTGAATCTAAATAACATTGTGGAAGCTGATGGTCTTCTCATTAAAGGCTTTGCTAGATTATGGTTATACTACTGTGCTACAGTGTCCAATTTAGGTGGTATCTGAGAAATATGAATACTAACAAAACCCTAACAAAATGGTTAATCATTGCGGACAATCGTTTCTTGAACGCTATACAGCAGACAGATTTGAAGCAAGCCGCTTGTTTGATAAACAATACTTGCTGGTGATCAAGTCATGCATTATAACATGATGCACCACCATGCCTTGCCTGAAAATTTGATGTGTGTTGGACTTTCACAGAATATAACAAAAAGATTTTGATCAGGACAGCTATGGCTACATATTGTTTATTGTTGTAAAGCCTCTTTGTTTGTATTTGTATTTCTCATGGTTTATCAGACAATTTGAGTTTCTCTGGATTGTCAGTGAAATATCTTAAATATCCTGCACCCCCCCCCCAGGCTTCTTCCCTGGCAGCTCCCAAGGCTGTGATGCCTTTCTTCGCCACAAGATGACGCTGATATCTCCATCCATCCTGAAGAAATATGGCATTCCTTTTGACAGGGTGAGCGGGAACTGGTCCTTCTGTATTTATGAAACAGGGTTCATGCAAAGTCTTGAAAGTTTGGAAAATGCTTCATTTTAACAGTTTTCAGGGTTCAAAATATGTGATTATACTCCTTGAAACATGCTTGATGATCCTGTTGTCATATTTGTTTGTTGTCTCCAGGCGTCTAAATTAGCAACCATTAAGTAACCATGTTCAAAACATACAGTCAAAGTTAATATGTTAATAATTTAATAAATTATTAAAAAGTTAATAACAGCTGGTAAAATGAACGAATGTGACAATATACATTGATTGCCGTGGGTTTTAGCTGTGAGAGCTCTAACAAGTTAGCTGTGTTGATAAAGACTTAGAAAGTCAGGAAATCTTTGGTTGAGATACCTTGAAAGTGCTTGAATTTTGGCCAACAATCTGCCGGCAATGGCTAAAAACATGAGCTTGCAAGTGTTTTTTCTGTAGAAAATCATTTATAGCACACAGGCCAAAGGATAATTCTCAAGACTTTAACGATACTTCAAAGCAAAATAAGGACAACAAAAAAGGTACTTTATGACATATGATGAATTAGTGCACCCCAGGCGCTTCTAATACTCTCTAACATGAGACCATGCACGTACACCTCCACATTAAGATCCACACACAAACTCTCAGTCAAACAGAGATGTGGCAAATACATTGATAATAGAATAATAGAGCTTGAAATATATAATGTTTGAAAGAGGAATTCAAGTTTTGTACTTTTACTTACTGCCTGTTCTCTTAAATATTTGTGGGTCTTGTGTAAATGACAGGCTTATTTTGAATGACGAATGACAACACAAGGGAAGTTAGTGACTCAGCTTTGTTGCAACCATCCCAACTGCTGCAAGCTGTGGTAATGATACATTAAGAGTAATGATCTTCTCTCTAGTCTGTCATAGGAAATTAATTGGCTTTTGTTTTTGTTCTATTCAGTAGGTAATTTAAATCCTCACCGTGCAAAGATTAATGGAAGATTGAAGGAAAAAAAACTGGCACAGAGTAGGCATGCAAAGTTCTCCACTGTCAGCAGAGCCCCCCCACCCCATTTATCTCTTCATTCCCCCCTCAGGATGTCATTATCACAGCGAACATGTTACTTGTTACGCACCTACAGTACCTCTCTCGATTCATGTGTAAAAATAAAACCGTCTTCTTGCGTTCTTGCAAAAGCAAAAAGGGATGTTTGATATCTGAACCACTGCCTTTAGTTGAGGAAGTTTATCTCCTTCTCTCACCCTCTACCCCTGTTTCTCCCCTCATGCCTGTCACCTTGTCTGGCTTGATGTGTCTCTTGATTGCCTGATTCCAAGCTTCTCAAAGAATTTGAGATCCACAGCCAGACATACAGGGCTAAAGTTTTGGGGCAACACATTAAAAAAGAATGCGCTTAACTTGTCCTCACATTTTTAAACATTCTCAGAATAACACCGAGCTCATGGGAAGACGCTCAGCGCTTGGAGCAGCAGTCATGTTAGGCTGAATTAATTTTGCTCGCAAGTCTCAAAAGTTTAGAGAAAAGTTGTTGCTGAGGAGTTGAACTCCTAAACCCTCAATGGCAATTGTTATGGATGTGAGACTTGTGTGTAATAATGGGAATATGTGTTAGAATTAAAATCAGATGATATTTTAACGGTCAGAAAATTGTAAGTCACAGCTGCATGTTTTAATTTGGTTAAAAAAAACAATCGTGAACAATACACCATTAATAAGACAAATGCAAATTGAGTAAAAGTGAAAAGTCTTAATTACATCATTTAGAGGATATGTAAAATAGGCACTTAGTACAGGCACGGGTGCACATAGAATAGTCCACACAGTTAGAAGAAAGTATTTTATTTCCAATTTCTTTAAAGTGATCAGTGTAAAAAAATCTACTTAAACAAAACTAGAATGAATTGTCTAATAAAGAATGTCAAGAAATTACCATATGTCTGAGGAAGTGGTGACTGGGCGGCTGTGGCTCTGGAGGTAGAGTGGTTGTTGGCAGTCTACATGTCGAAGTATCCTTGGGCAAGATACTGAACCTGTGGTATTGGTGTGTGAATGTGTTTGAATGGTTAAACAGCTTGTCATGAGCAGGTGGCCTAGCCATTGTATGAATGTGTGTGAAAGGGTGAATGCAGACTTGTGTTGTAAATGCCCTTAGAGTTATATAAATACAGTCCATTTACCATTAAGTTTAATCGTGTCCTTCATTTAATTTAGCCAGCTAGATTATGAGTTGTGTAGTTTCTTTTTTCTGCATACCAAGATGAATTTAATGGGGATTCAGTTGGAATTAGTTTTACAGAATAAAAAAAAGCTAAATTAAAAGAAATCTAACATGCGTGAAATATTTACAAATTCCTAAATTTGTAAATCTGTGTCTATGTTTTTGCTCTCTATGAACAGATAACTCAGAATGAAGGGGAGTTTATGATCACTTTTCCTTATGGCTACCATGCTGGCTTCAACCATGGCTTCAACTGTGCAGAGTCCACAAACTTTGCCACCCTGCGCTGGGTGGACTACGGCAAGATGGCTACCCAGGTAAGGTTAGACTGTTTTACAGGATGTATTTTATATTTTAGTCCTGTAGCAATTAGGTGAAGTCAGTGTAACAGAGATAACAGTGCCAAATTCCATGTGGTAAAGTCTGGACATTTAACAGAAATACACTTGTATGACTGGAAACTGGAATATTCCAGTATTTTCTCCTAATTGTGAACTATTGGCATCAGTAGCGTGAATCTATTAGAATCTAGGTATGATATTCTAAAGTGAAAGAAAGCATATCTTGCATACGGTATGGTACACGCATCTAACACTCCACTTGAACACGATTGATCCGATGTGTGATTCAGCAGCAACTTTGCATCCTTCCTGTTCTGCTGTTTGGTTCTCTCAAGGCATGAAGTAATAGATCATATTGAAATATAAAAGCAGCGTCTGGTTCTCTGCTGCACACCATCTGTTACCGACACTAACCGTACACTCGCATCCTTCCATTGACGCAAACTGCGGCTTTGCTTGTGGGCTGCTGAGCATGAAATTGACAGGGAATGGGTTGGTTGTGGACGGGAGCCCAACTACAATGTCCGCTGGAAGAACCTCCCCCTTGTCTCTTTTCTATACATTCCACTTCATTTTCCTGTTCAGTTCCCCCCACTCTTCTCTTGTGTGCGAGTCTTCACATGTATGTATGTGTGTGTGTGTCCCTTTTCTACTTGGCTGCATGTCAGATTTATGAGGTGCCAGTTTGCAGAAGTACGTCTCCCTCCCGTCTTCCTCTCTCTCATTTCCGGCCTTCCTACTTTACCCGTGTGGCTGCTTGTAATTTAGGAACCAGTAGTCCAAGCTCTAGCAGCCTTCCTCTCATCCAGCCCAGTGCTCAAGGGAGCGTCTCCACTACACTTGTCTCAGCCTGATAAAGAAGAGTGGTCCACTCTGCACTGCTAATCCGAGTCGACAAGCCGACAGCGTAGCAGCGCACTTAGTCGGAGGAATGTGAAAGAGAACAGCTCGGCTCCTTCTGCCAGTCCATCTCTTTCTCTCTCTTTTGTCTTTCACAAAGATATTTTCATTCTTTAGGCTAGATGTGGTTGCATGCTGGTTATAGAGACTGTAGCCAGCTTCAGTGCCTTCCCAACAGCAGTTTGTACTGTACTGTATGTCCTCAAGCAATACCCAGAACCCTTTCAGGCTCAACATCTCTTCACTGGAAATGGCTGTCAAAAATGGCACCTGACCAGGGAGATTTCATTTCTCCCTGCATTTATCTTTTTCCTTCTCATCGCCATTAATAAACGGGTCCTTACAAGTAATGAAAAGCCTTTCTCTTGACTACCAGACATAAAGGGGTTTTGCTATGGTAACGAAAACAATTCTTATTTTCAGGTGATTACACACATTAAAAAATACTTAGGAACATTATATTCAATTCCTGCCAATGGAGCCCCCTAAATCCTACACACTAGACCTTTAAGTCAAAATTTTAAAGACAGCCTTTTAATATCTTAGAGTATAACTCAGCCCTCAAAGAGAGACCATGTAACACATGGAAATAGCACTGTCTTCTCCGTCTGCAGCCTTGGTCAGTTCAGTTCAGAGGTTTTGCTGCTACAGCCTTGCAACTGGTCTTACCAGACCAGGCGTCTGCTGGATAATGTTACTGAATGATAGCAAACTTAGATATTTAGATATACTGTAACTGACTGAGTCGTTACAACTCTTCTCTACTTTTGCACCTGTTACTCCATGTTTTGGCATTTTTTCAGTCAGCTTGAACTGTTAATGGTTGCTGTATAGCAAAAGTGAAATAGTTTGGCTTTAAGTAAAGTCTTATTGTACTGCATTTTCAGTGAGAAATTGGTGATTTTATTTCCAGTCCACTTCAATTTTATTTGAATAGTTTGTTTTATATGCAAACAATTATAGTTTTATAAAACTCGCCTACACCAGCCACTCACTTGGTAACAATGAAGTCTCTCATTCTCTCTTGGTCTTTAACTTCCTTTCTTTGGCTCAAGCAGTCATCTGTTAACTCGTTTGGCTGTCTCCCATCCTTGTCCTGCCCTCCCCCTGCCGAGCTTTATTCTGTCAGCCCCAAACAGGACAGTGAACGATGGGGCTCGGGATCGAATTTGTCACTGTTTGGGCGCTGCCAGCACACGACAGAGAGGAGGAAGGAGTGAGCTTGGGCATGCTTCATGTCTCAGTCTTCTTGAATACAAGCTCCCCAACTGCTGACCCATCTGCCTGACTTACTAAGCGAACACACACCTGCAGTCAAAGCAGGCCTACTGTCAGCACTCCTTCCATGCCGTGTGCCCGTGTAATTAGATTTCTATTATTTCAGACATTGCAGAATTAATTAACCTTATCCTCAACTTTTCTGACTATGCGTTAGGTACGAGCATTTTAGTTTTCTTTTATTGTGATCCATAGGTTCAACATCTCACTCAGATTACTTCAGACATGGCTGTTGACTCTAATTGACTATTGTATTGTGTCATGTAAAAAAAACCAAAACAAAACATCTAAGTATTATTAGGCTTATCTGTCAACATAACATAATCTTCCTAATAGATGCCAGGGACATGGCTCTCCTCTTTATTTTGAGCAAAAACCTGAAACCCAGGAGTTGAACCCATTTGATTTGGTCATGAATTGTCATCTAGTGCTTAAAAAAGTGTGTGTTCGGCCTTGTTTGTACCATTACACTCATGGCTACACTTTTTAAACACTGTACATCTTTTTTTTTTTTTTGCAAAATTGGTTAAAATTACCTCAGCAGTAAGCCTGTCGAAGCACTGAAGATGGCAAAAAGGATCTTACAGATTATTTCAGGAATTTTTTATGTGTGCTGCACCGTTATGTTGCCGAATATTAACAGTTTCTGTGTTCTGGGTCTGTAGTAGTCTCAATGAAAGCCTCTCTCCATTCGTTTGGTGCTCAGTCACACTTTACTGCTGTTCCTGCAGGCCTCCACAGTGATTTTTCTGTCTGAGAGAAGAGCAGAAATCATCCCCCCAGTTCCCAGACTAAATCACATCACTTTTTCATCTTGAAAGTGAATTGCAGAGGACTCACTCTGTCTTTTTGATATTTATTTGCATCTTGTTTTGGCTGGCCCAGACATGCTGTGATTGGACATACTGAATTTTTATTAGACTTCGTTTATACGCGACCTATGTCCATGATAACCAATATACAAAATGCATTCTTTTAGTTGTGTGGTAAGTGTACTGCATTATTAAACGGATAAAAGAGCATAGTTTTTCTTGGAGAAGATGCTGTCGAGAGCCGAAGCCAAGCTGTGTCCACAGCCGCAGAAACAGGATTATCTGACACACAAATCAAGCAGCAGAAAATGCTTTCCGGAGTTTGTCCAGTGACTTTACAAGGTCAGTTAGTCACATTTGATATGTGTCATCATCTTGGAGCTTCACAGTATAAATGTCACACATATGCAACAAGGACAGTTTACCGAGACTTTCATTGTCACATGAACATAGAACAGAAAACCGTAAACTAGCCAGATACAATACAGTGTTGTTTATACTGTTTGTTAGGCACACAGTCAAGTCTACACTTCTGAAAGCCATACACCACTGAGTACTTGGTATTTCTACATCACTTACCGTTTTGTTTTTGTTTTTTTAATCTACCCCTTTCTGTTCAGTATATTAAGCAGCTGTTGTTGAATGGGGGTGTATTTCAGAAGATAAACAAGGTAAATAGGTGGGAGGGTGAGAAGAATGAGAGCAATTTAGTCATTATTTAAACTTGGTCAGCATTTTTTTCCTCCAGCATGCATCTCAGTGAAAAACTTTAGAAATGTTTCTGGAACAAACACAAGCAAATGAAGCTTCAGGCAAGTTTTAGTCTCATCTCACAGGAGGTTTTAACAACATGATGCATGATGCTATACAGCCCTGCTGTGGTGTATGTTCTGCAAACTCCATCTTAACACATTTTAATTACCTCTCCAATCATTCTTCATTCATCTTTCTTGTTATTTCTGTCCTCATCAGCGACAGTGTGATCAAAGCAAGCATAAAGAATTTTGGATAGTCAAAATGATTTGGCTACTGTGGGTTAGGCCACACAGGTCAGACTAAAACCCTGTTTTGCTATTAGTACTTGGCACATCCACCGAGTCCACTGATCCATAGAGAGTCCCCAGGCTCTAGGTTTTCTGTGGCTCCAACAATTTAGCTTCATTAGGAGCCCAAGTATACTTCAGGGCTCATTGACTGCCTGCCTCAGGGTGAGTTTTTTTCCCCCAGATCTTGTGCATCTCCAAATTTGTTTCCCTCCTCTAATTAAGTTTTTATATGATAATAAAGTGTAACTTGTCCTGGCCCTTGAGGATAGCAACAATCTCCATAACCCCTTAATAGTCTTATAAAAATAAAATGAGCCTTTGTATCCTTTTACAAATGAAAATAGGACATTTTGCTAGCTACAATCAGCGTAGGAGCAATGTCTTGTGTTCTTTTACGTGGCATGTTGCTGTTTTTACAAATGGCTTCATGATGGTAACAATCAGCTATATCCATACTCAGTTGACCCTCCCCTCCGTCTGCCCCTGCACTTTCCGCTCCACCACCCCACCACCACCATATTTTAATGTTTCTGTCTATCAAATGGTGTCTCGATGAGATGTAGGTTGGATATTGTTTTGCTGGGCAGGGTGAGCTGCTGTGTTTCTAGTAATTGAACATAAGAACATAAGGCTTGCAGTACAGCTCAGGAAATAATAGCAGCAAAATGTAATACAACAAGCAAGCCCCCCTCGCTTCTTTGTTTGTTTCATCTGCTTCCTTTTGCTTCCTTCCTTCCCAAACTTCTTTCTGTACCTGCCATTTTCTCTTCTATTCAGCTCTGTGGTTTCATTTAACAGCTCTGCCCCCCCTCCTCCCTTCTCTAGTCAGCAGAATGATTCATTGACTTACAATGTCATTACAGTGTGACCGTTTGTGGAATCATCTTGAGGTGTGAGTGTTTATAGGATGCAGATATCACTCTCATTTAACTCTGAGCTATCTGCACAAGTCTTATTACCAGACATATTTTACTCACTACCTTATTTTGCAAATTTACAACCTCATGCGAAACCAATTATTGCCCACCACCCTGTGTACTCATGGCCTGTCTGATGTGTGGGGTATGTTTTTCCAAATGGTTCCAAATAACTCACAGAGATGGAGATTAGGATGATGTATCATCCACACCCTTTCAGCCCAGTTACTGTCGTACTCTCCTATAATGTGCCCTCATAAACATTTAGCTTTAAAAGTGACCAAATGCAGCACATTAAACTACTTGCATGCTCCTACTTCTATGGCAAATTGTAGCAAAACGTGTAAAGACCGCAATCGTGTCCATATTTGGTGTGTACTAATGGTCTTCATGGTAACAGGCGTTGTCCTCGTCTGAGATCAAAAGTATTTAAAAAAATCACTCTCGTTAGTAAAATAGTATGAATGTAGCCTTGTTAATGTGTCATTTCTGCTGCTACTCTGCCCCACTGTTCTTTACCATCCTCTTCCATACTGTTTTTTAGGCTTCTTCATCAGTTTGCCACAGACTGTTGCCTCCTCTTTTGATCACTCACTGCAGACTTTTCTGTCAAAAATCTGTGAAGTGTAACTAAACGTGTCATCTGTAGCACCAGCTCCATATGTAGACAAACAGCAGTATTCTGCCACTGTGGAGGATTAGGCTTGTTTGTTTACTGTGGAGCATTGAGTCTGCATCATGTCCTACCTGCAGCTATTCTCGAACATACAGTCATATCTTCCTTCTCTGCTTGTTCTTCTACAGTGTACCTGTCGTAAGGACATGGTGAAGATTTCCATGGATGTGTTTGTGCGCTGCCTGCAGCCAGATCGCTACGAGCTGTGGAAGCAGGGCAAAGACAGCGCAGTGTTGGACCACCTTAAGGCCACGGAGCTCAGCAGCCCCGAACTAGAGCGCTGGAGGGAGCATCGTGTAACCCAACGAGCAAACCTCCTACGAAGGTGAGAGGTCAAACTCAACAAGCTCAAAAGAAGAAGGCAGTATTAGGCTTCTCTTTGTGTCTCTGTGTGTCCGTGAGAACACCTGGCATTTATCATGTGTCTTGTGTGATCCAATCACAAATGGAAAACTCTGTATACGTTAGATCACAGTTACAGAGAATGCATCTTGAATCACCACTTGTGATTAGATATCATCTCCCAGCGCTATATGCAAAAAATGTACAGCCCATTTGCCAAGACCAAATGCGTTACTGTTTTTAACTGCCGGCTGAACATTAGTAACCAACACATGGGGACAAAAAACACATTTTTTACACCAAGAAAGAAATAGCTTAATGTATAACATTAGTTGGATTTACTAGAAGGCCCAAATAATTAAGAATTTGACGCAGATAGCGTCTCACAAGGTTTCTCCCAACTTAACAACTCACAAAATTGCCCAGTTCTTTAAGGAAGTCTCAGGACTTTCTCCACTGTCAAAAAAGAAGTTGCTTATATTGGTTACTGTTTATTGTATTTGTAAAATTTGACATATTCACTGTCAATAAAATGTACCGTGTTTAAGAAGGTAAGACTGACTTTATATACAGAGTGTAGCCAACAGACCTGTACAGTGATGCCGCCACAAACTGACACATTGTTTAAACAAAAAAAAAACAAACAACAACTTAATGTATTCCACTTAATGCCAAATTTAGGGGAAGGCATGAATGATTGAGAATTTGTCATTGACGTATTGCAAAATTTAGTACATTTTCCCCCACTCAACATCTCTCAAAAATGCATGCTTGTTGGTTTTGTTTTAGGGAGTCTGGGGATATCGTTGTTGCTAGTTTAGTGGTGAAATCAGTTGAAACAGACAGTGTGTTTACAAACATCTGCTGCTTTTTTTGCCTGGTAAGCGAATACAAACATTACAGTGAACTTAATGGAAATGAGACAGTGTTTCATGCGTACTTCCGCAGATGCCACCTCCAAATGTGGTCTGAATGGTCAGATCGCATGTCAACTGTTGCCAGGTGAAGACTACGAGCATGTAAAAGGAAGGGAAAGGAGGCCGGCCTTGCTAGATCTCTTAATTAAAGTTAATACAACATATATAAACATTATGCTCCGAAATTGCATTTAGGCCCCCTAACGAAGGATACGTAGAAATCACTTTAGTTTTTTGGCCAAATTAAAGTGAAACAAATATTATTGTTTGTCTGTCATACCGACATTGTCTGTCAACATCAACAGACAAATCAATTTTACAATTGGTGTTCAATTTGCTGCAATAGCAGCAGTGCAAAATGCACTTGGCAGCAAATCAAGACCAAGCATACAAACATAATACAAAGCAGGGGAGGGAAATGTGTCCACCAGTGTCCTAGTAGGTTCCTGTGGCAGAAAGCATGATGCGATACATACAGTTTGCATTGCTGTAATTACACTGCGTTGTTTGGTGACATTATAACGCATTCCCTCAGATGAGAATCTATATCGCTTTTAGAGAATATTGCCAGGAAAAGAGTTGGTGAAATTGTGGTGCTTTTTTATTGCACATGTAAATCCGAAGCTCTGAATATAACAGGTGAAGGTGTGCAGCACAAGTTACCATGGTGATCTAGCCATGTTTAAAGAGAGCCAACTCTGGCTTAAGACTCAACACACCTCGTAACCCATTAATCTCATGACCATGCTGATATACATACAACTGTTTGTAACAAAGTACTGTCTCTTTTTGCCCAACCCCAGGGCCATGCAAAAGATGAAGCAGGTTCGTCGTTTAAAGCTTGGGGAGGTGAAGGTGCTGGCTGAGGAAGGCATTGAGCTGAATGCTACTGATTACCAGCGTCAGGTGGAGGAGCGCGAGGCCCAGCGGAAGCTGGAGAGGGAGGAGCGTCTTGCCAGAGAGGCCATGATGACCCTGGAGGCCATGGAGCGTGAGGAGCAGGAGGCTGCCAAAGCCGCTGCTAAAGCAGCAGAGACTGCAGCTGTAAAGGGTGAGTATGATGCGAACAGTGTGTTGTAATGGGAATTGTTGTTTGAAATGGTCATGTGCTTATAAACTGCAAGAAAATATGTATCTATACTTGGTAATGAAACCACAGAGTGTAACTTCCTCATTCTGAGTGTGTCTGTGTAAACACATTTGGATACATTTGCATACAGTATTAGCATAATTCTGCATGATGCCTGTTTAAGATTTCACAACCTATGAAGTTGCTAAAGCAGGAGAGCATAAGAGCAGGGGTGAGAACGACTCACTCTCCCCAACTTGTGTCATCACTTAGTAGAAACTTACTGAACTATATGGAAAGAACATAAACATCCTGTTTTTTGCTGGTTTTGATTATTGACTTCTACTAGAACAGAGACCACAGTGACCAGTTGTCAGTTTTAGTAACATGGTAGAGGAAACGTGCTTATGAATCTTGTTTGAACAATATAAAAGCTGTAAAAAATCAACATCAGCGGCTCCCTGGTTTTACAGTGCACACTGGATCCATTGATCTATGCCGAGTTAATGGATTCTATTCATTTTCTATGGAGAGCAGGAGATCCACGATGGGTACGGCACAGCGTGTTAACAAACCAGTTGCTGTATCAGAATTTGCATAATCATGACACGTCTGCGACTTTATGGAAATGAGTCTGTCCAGGGTGACACACCAGGCTTGTGAAAATCAGATCAAACTGTCAAACAAGGCAGTGCTGATAAAAATCTGAATCAAGATTCTGTTACTGCATTGCCTGTTTCTCACCACAATTGTTTTCAGAGACATTTGTTAGTGTAGTGTTTAGCTGTAATATGAAAAAGTCTGTGAATGCCATGTTGAAAACAGACAAGTCAAAACCAAGCACAGCCCAACTTAGAGCTTTCAGTGGTCTGGTGGGTCCGGGTGCATCATTTTAATTAGAAGTGTTTCTCCGGATTCTCTTCAACTTTCTGCAGCTGCTGGATGAAATCTGGAAAACTCAAATCTGTTAAATTTATAAACCAGTCCAAATCCAAAACTCATCATGTCTTTGTTTTTGATAATCCATTGCTACTCTTCTCTTTTCTTTGCCAGCTCAAGAACCAGAGGCCAAACCACAGAACTTGACAGAGGACATTGACAAAAAGAAGCACAAAAAGCCGAAGAAGATGTCAAATACCAACAACGCCATCACTGGGTTTGAGGAAGCGTTTGAGCAGTTTGCTACAGGCGGCATTAAGAATTCAAAGAAAGCTATAGTCAGTCATCCAGAGGTGGGGAACCCTCTTAGCCCAAGACAGAGTGGCATCCCAGCAGACAGCAAGCTGGACGCGAGTCCCACCCAGGTTAGTTTTTCAGCTCAAAGTTGATTAGATTTGTCCTTTGAGTTGTTGCAAGCTATTTTGTCCGACACACTTTAATTGTTCTCATGCCACATTTGCTGGTATTTTACTGCACAAATATGCAGCTGTTTGATCTGAAAATGGAGCTGAACCTCTGAATTTTAATTGGTTTTCTGCCACATTTGCAAGTAAAGTAAAGCAGTTTAATTTTGGACGGCAGAAAGTTGCTGATGTCAGTTTAATACACGAATCAAATCCACAAAAAGAAAATGGATTTTTCATTGATGATTAATTTAATAATCTCATCAAATTAACTTACATATTAGAAAAACATAGGAAAATTTACAGCTGTACTAATAGCATATTTATATAAAGTGCTTGTCCACAGGAAAACAACAATTTACAAAATGATTGTCAACTTTTTTAATAAATTGAAAAGATTTTATTTATTTACTGCTGCATTTTTCAAGGTTAAAAACATTGAACAAAGAAAAGGATGAGGCCGATTTGAAACAATCTTGTGTTTTATCAGGCATGCTACACCAAGATGAAGATGCCAACAGAGGTAAAAAAGAGTCGGCGTCACCCCCTCAGCAAGCCTCCCATGCGCTCCCCTTTATCCATCTTAAAGCAAGATCCGACCAGTGACAAAGGTGTGTATCTGTCCTTGTGCATCTATTTAACCTTAAATGTATTTTATTGTAAATATATTTCTTTATTTTTGGTACCTTTTGCATGGACAGGTTACCGTTAAAGCAGAGTCACCTTTCTTAGTTTGGGTTATGGTTAGGAATGTCGTTACATTTAAGCATAGAGATTACTCACAAAAAATTTAACAAAAATGTGATCTGCAAGAAACACATGTTAGTTGAACCCTGATTTTTCATCTATCACCATGTTTACTTTCTCTCTGTCCCCCACATTATTCATTCTACTCATTGTCCTCTCCATCACACTACTTAAAATGAAGAAGACACCATTTTTTGTTTTGATTATCGATCTTGAGACAGAAAAACAAACGGGACTAAAGCTCCCTGTGGGGGTAATGAAATCAAGCCTGCAAGGCCTCTTTTCACTCTCCACCCTTCTGTCTTTTTCTTTTCATTTTCTGACTGACACTTATTGATCTGGGGATCATGACTTCCAATTACCTGCTTTCAAAGTCACTTTAAGTCGGCAGCAAGGGACCTGACTCTGGGCTTGTCCTTCAGAGGGGTGGATGTGGGACAAGGAGAAAGAGAGAGCCAGTGGAGGGAGAAGAGAGAGAGTTAAATGGCAAGCTTGTGAAGAGTTCCTTCTGCCTTCTGTCCAGGTTTAACAAACAGTCTGCATCAGTAGCTTCAGGGGCTTCACTGCAAAATTGATTCCAGACCCACTACAGCAAGTTGTTGATGCCTGTGCTATTTGTGCTCATCAGCCAATTACATCAGAAGTGGTGCTGTTATTGTCTGGAACACAATGTGCTATTTTTGTCTCCTGGCAAGAGCTCCCTTATTAATATCCTTGAGCTTTTCCAAAAATGTTTCATTGCATTTTCAGATAGAAATAAAATCATAACCAAAAGTTAATCTTCCAACATCTGTTGAGTATGTGCCACTTACTTAAGATCGTGGATGTGTTCTTTTGCAGCAGAACGTCTTAAACGCATTTCATTTTTTACCCGCAGAGCTGTCCTCCCCCATGCCGCTGGACAGCGACATGAAGAAACAGGAGCACCTGTGGCAGAATCAGTCACCCAACTTCCTGGCAGAGAAGGCCTTCAATGCTGCAGTGGCAGCTCTCCAACCACACTGTGCTATTTGTTCACTCTTCTGTCCCTACACAAAGGTACAGCAACCCAGTGCAACAGAAGCACATACAGTCTGTGTCAGTGAAGTACTAATGGGTAGTGATCGTGGTAGCAGTTCCAAAATCGGTCAAATCCAAATGTTTTTGGTATTGTTAACAGTCAGAGCTATCCTGACCAATGATGGCCATCGGTACAATCCACTAACTGTAGTATCTTTTTTTCTCTGGCCTCTCCAGCCACACAAAGGCATCTTCATTTCAAATGACCCGCATAGCGGATCCGTTCCCCGCCATGGCAGTTTGACTCGTCCGCTGGTCCCAGAGATGTGCTTCAGTGTCGGTGCATGTAACACCGAGCCTCCACCCACCAACTATCACATTGGAGAGGATGGAACCAGTGTTCTGCTCCGCTGTTCATCTTGCCACATGCAGGTTCATGCCAGTAAGTATAACACAGCAGGAAAGAAGGCTGGCTGTGTGTGAGTAACACTGAGAGCAAACATGTGTGGAGTAGTAACACGTTGAAAAAGTTGGGCTTTTCCCTGCATGTCTCAATTTTTTAAAATGACGAGCAGTAAAAATAAATCTGAGCGCAACACAGTTTAACACTGAAGCAGCTCCAAGATTTGTGAGTACAGTCACTGAGAGCAGCCTCAGGTTTTAAACAACGTTAGAAGTTGGTCTAAATCTACATTTTGACATGTATTTATTTATTTTATTTATTTAATCCAATATGTAAAAAAAAAAAAAGAAGAAGAACTATAAAGAGGATGGCTGTGGCTTCAAGCGTACAATAAAAATTCAGATCTAACACAATGTAGTTAACATATTAACATCAGTGTACGGAGGCAGGCAAATAAAAAAAATAAAACTCTTTTTTCCTTAACACTATTTTGTGCATTAAAAAAAATATATAAATGTTTTTTGCTCTCTGTTTATTATTGTAGAAAAGTTAGGTTTGAGTCTGTTGAACTGGGAGACTTGCAGCTTTGGGCGCACTGCAGTGTTTGAATTATAACACAGAATCATGGTCTCAGCCAGCTTCAAACCCTCTACATGGACTCACAAGCTTTACAGACAGGCTCTGCTGGGCATTTCGCCATTCTTCTCTATTCACAACTTTTTTTCCCTCTGGACCCCTGAGAATAGAGTTGGGAAAATAGGAGACACAGAAGATGAGACTTCACTTCAGCAGTGCAACAACCTGTCTGCTCAATTCCCCTGTTGCCACTCTCAGTGAGGCTTCATAGTTTAACTCTCCTTGACTCAGGTTAAACTAGCTAAGTGGCTGCTCAAGCAACGCAAAGGCCTCTTTGAAGGCAGCACACCGTAAACTTCCACAGCTCTTATTTACCCTGCTTTCCGCACATAACCATTTTTCACTAAGAAAGTCGACTTTAAAGGCACATGGCTTCTGTCAAAGCAAAACTTGAAAGGACAGGCAGCTTGTTAACTTTGTATATGAGCCATGGGATCTCTGTGCTTGTCTCTACTTTTCATTGCCAAATGTAACACAAGTCATGGTTCAGACAAACAAAATAAATGTGCACTTAGCGGCATTTACAATGACACGGATATAACTGCTTGTTGAAATGTCCGCATGTGTGGATATTTTGAGGTCACATGCAACCAGATAATTGCAGCATGGCCATGTCCACATGTTCAATCAGGAACACACACACACACACACACATATGTCAACCCTCCTGGGTTCTTATTATCCCTAAAGCTGGAGTGCACCTTCAAAAAGGCCAGTTCATTAGTTATCCAGGGATGAGCTGGGCTCAGCTGTGGGAGCAGTGCTACTATTGATAAGAGGACATGAAGCAGAAAGAGCTCTTGTCAAAAACAGCAGCTCTGTGCTCCATCTCTTTGCTCCTCATTGTTTGAGATTGAACATTCAACTAAAAATCATTCAGACCTGTCTAGGTGTTACATAAACGTGCAAGCCTTTTGGTTCGGAAGCTCAAATTGGAGATGGTGACGAGAAGATTGGACAGGTTCTATAGGAAGTGCTAACAAACCAGTTTGTTTTGTCAAGTGCTTTGCAGAAAAGGACATTAAAAAAAGCAATTCTAAAAATTCAAAAGTATTTTAATGAATATTGAATTTATAGCAGTTGCCGTGGATCCCATTGTTAATGATCGTTAATACCCTTTTGCATCCAGGATGTGCTTTGGAAACACTAAATGAAAATGTTATATGAAAGATATGTGAAACCATCAATGTCTACTCTCTTACAGGTTGCTACGGTGTGAAACCAGACTCTGTCAGTGAATCCTGGATGTGCACTAGGTGTGCTGAAGGAGCCTGGACCGTGGTGAGTAGCAGCATTACCTAACCCTAACCCAACACCAGTCTAGAAAAACAGCTTGATCTTCCCAGGACCACAAGTATTAGACACAGGTCATGCATTTTTCCATTTCGTCATGTGTAGTAAAATCTGCCGATGCAAAAATGTGTTGATTATGTTCCCCAGAAGCTATTACAATACTAAACCAAGGTATTGCCTACCCAGATAAGTAATAAATGTATGAGAGCTCAGAGGATCTGTGCCATCATGACTTCTGCTTCCCTCAAACTTAATCCCTATTTGCTTTGTGTTTTTCAGGAGTGTTGTCTCTGTAACTTGCGGGGAGGAGCTTTGAAGACTACTACAGATGAGCGGTTGGTGGCTTATTCTTGGGTTGTATTGTGGCAGTCTTTCCTTCAGTCTTTCTTTTCTTGTGCAAAATTAAAATATCATAAATAACAGAACCTCTAAGGGCAAATTGAATTGTCATTCCCCAGTAAACAATTACAACAACACACTATGACAGAAATATAATTTAGATTTTACTGACTTTCCAGCTCTGGAGAATCTCTCTGATACAGTTTTCTTCCTAAAAATACTTAGAAAATGTGTGGGTATCTCAAATTTATTGCACCAACTTTAGTCTAGTTCTGCAGATTGCTGTTGGAACAGAGTTTGTAAAGGAAAGCACAGGAAATGCAGAATCTCTCTCTCTCTGTAACCAGGTGGGTCCATGTTATCTGTGCCATCGCTGTGGCTGAAGCTCACTTCGTCAACGCCATTGAGAGGGAGCCAGTCGACGTCACTGCTGTTCCAGAATCACGCAAGAATCTGGTAAGTGTAATCATGTTATGGTGTGATGTCAGACAGGCAGTGGTCAATATTTAAGCCCAAGAAGCCCACAGGTTCCTACTCAGTCCATCCTTTTTATTTCATTTGTCTAGTCTCATCATGATGGAATTCTTTCTTATTCCCTGATCTCATTCTCTCACTCCTGCAGCCTTTTCCCTACATTTAAGCGACTTCCTGTCTTTTCTGCTCACTGCTTCTGTATCTGTCACTCTCTTCGTTACCCTCCGTCCTTCCCTGGTGGATGGATAGCTTGTGTTTTTTGCAAGCTGTGGAGGACATGGGGTAAAACATATGTGCTGAGGAGAATGGCTGAATAATCAGCTGTCATTTCTCACAGCGCCAAATGAACTGAATCGATCCCACGGGCAGGAGGCAATTTCCCCACTGCTGCCACGTCTTTGAACACAACTTGTGCCCGCCCTCCCTTCTTTCTCTCCATCGCTGCTTCCTAGTCTCTGCTCCCGCTCCATTCACCTGATCCCACTTCACAGGCAACGCAGCTCTTGCTGGTGCATTATCACAAATCTGCAAATAATGTCACCTCTTTGCCTCCCCATCTCTCTGAATAATCTATCAAAGAGAAGCTGGGTGACATTTGCATCTGAGTGCTGTCAAAGCAGGTTTCCTCCATCGCTTCTTAAAAGGCCATGAGAAGAAGCTCTGCGGTCTAATGATTTGGATGGCTGGCTGAAAAAATGTGAACGCGCACCCTTGAAACCAGTTAATATTGCACGGTGTTCAGCAATCTGTGTTTTTTTCCCTTCATCTTTGAACGTTTGGTTTTCAGGGACGGATAGATTTCACACAAGCTTCTTTTGTCTTAGGTGTTTCAGAATTTCTCAGACACAGTAACACTGCGCAAAACCTCAAAAGTTGTACCTTTCCCAAAGGTAGTGTTGCATCTCGCACCTAGAGGTACTGCGATTTCTTTTCTTGTGAGAAAACAGCCTCAAGCTTGGAAAAGCAAGTTGCTTAAATAAGTCATCATACGATCTTTAAAACTGTTTTCCACCTATCATTCCAAGTCCATTCTCCTGTTACATGCAGCAACACACAAAACAATTATTTTACCAATTATTATTTACTGTTTTAATTTTTAAGTTTGCATTTTTAGGGTAAATTTAGTGTGCACTGGGGTCCAGTGTTTCTTGTATGCTAACAGGATCCAGGGCAAAAGTCAGACCAAATTCTACAAGTAGAGGCATGAAATGTATAAAAAGATGAAAGTATAGTAGGTGTTGGTCGATTTCTTAAAGAACGTTAATGATTTTGAGTTTGAAATTCAATGCACGTATAAAAACAGCAGGGTCAATGAGATATAAACAGACAGACATACAACTAATGTTTCTCACTGCATTTTTTTTTTTCATGCTTCTCTGGTGTCATGCCACTATCTGCGTGTGATTTCAGCGGTGGAAAAATAGACCAGCCAGGAGAGAACTATAAACCATGCCAGCCGGTGAAATATCACACAGCACCATTCTGTTGAGAGCTGTTGTACATTTTTTTCCTACACCAGTACAAAAATGAAGTATTGGCACTTTAATAAAGAATTTTTATTTTTTATTGATCGGCGCTACAGCAGCTCGCAGTGTGATTTGTCAAAAGGAGGAGGATGGAGAAGGAAGGATGAGAGAGAAAGCGTGAGGGATTGGGAAGATATAGTGTGTGTGATGATAGATAATCACAGTAAGACAAGTACACAGAAAGATACCAGTCACATAAGATGAGACAGCTGCTCTCAAAGCTGTTGGGGTAATAGGTTGAGTCTGTCTGTTAGATCGAAGCATGTCGCCATCGGTTAAAACATATATAAAATTCCACTCTTCTCTCATCAAATGGATTACTTGGCAGATAATGTCTTAATAGATAATGTTTTCTTCAGGATTTTAAAGGGAGATAATGTTTCTTCAACACACCTACCCCAGTGTATTGTATTGTTGTATTGACAAACAAAATTCCCCATCATGCTATTATTCTTTCCTTCTTCCACCTGAGCTTTTTGTTAATTTCTCTTGGTTCTCTTGGTTTTAACTGAATCAAGGGACAGGGAAGGACAGTGTACAGACAAAGGGGGGGGAGATGTGGTGGTTATATGATTCTAATTTAATTGAAAATGAAGAGTGAAGGTTGTGGGTTTGCATGTGCAGAGTAGTACATGTCAGAGTCTCTTGGAGGAGAGGAGACTAGGTCCCCGGCCAAAGGCAAAGATTTGGTTGGCTGGTGGTAATTTCACACTCAGGATGCGGGGATGGAATGAAGGGACCCTAGGGAGGAGTGCAAATTCCCTGTATGATTGTGAAAAGTAGAAGTTTAAAAAGTGATGCAAGACACCAAATGGATACAGAGAAAAAGAAAAATGAGAAAGGTTTGAATGGTGTCGTGATGGTTTAGGCTGCTGTTATAAACAAACATAATGTTGGTCTTTAAGAAAGTGTTGACATTTTCAGTGAAGACTTCCAGAGCATCCATTCTGTTTTTCAAGTACAAAATAGAATCAAAGATGTGAGAGAGAAGTCGTTGGACTTTCTCCATCATCTCTGTTTCATATGATGGCCTACAAGACCTGCAGTCTGAGTGTGCCAGACTAGAGGAGCGAATGTTTTTTGTTTTTTTTGTAGTTTAGTCCCTGTCTTAATCCGCCTTAAAAGCAGGCTGGGGTTTTTGGAAGTCAGGTGCTATAAATAAGATTCAGCAATTGTTAAACAATTTCATGCTCATTCTGTCCAGACTGTTGAAGATTATCTGACATCATCGCTTTCAGACACCTCTTTTCTAAGCCTCTCATGGTTTCTATGAATATTTTTAACATTAGCATTTAGTTAAGTTAGAGTTATGTGCTTTGGAGGAGGATCTGGAATTGTGAGCACTAGTGTGGCACAAGCCAGTACCTTTCTGTGCTGTCCCTGTGGAATAATAATGTTTACTTTCACTGGCACTGAAAGCCACAACCAGCAGGTGCTTACAGTCTGAGCCATAGTCCCATAACGACATTCCCTTGATCCTTGAATGTCTATGAAAGAAAATGCAAGAGACAAAAATAAGCTTTGAAGGTCAAGGGGAATTTGTTTCCAACCTGACTTACCGACCAAAGTCCTTCTTTTCTGTTTCCATTGTAGAAGTGTGTGTTCTGCCACAGCAAGAATGCCAATCAGAACCGTGGCGCCTGCATCCAGTGCTCATACGAGAAATGCGCCACCTCCTTCCACGTCACCTGCGCCCAAATCGCTGGAGTCGTTATGATGCCAGCCGACTGGCCCTATGTGGTATCGGTCACCTGCCACAAACATAAAAGGGTCCCTCCGAAGGTAAGTGCAAATCAAGAGAAATAGTCAGGAGTTAAAGTGTGTGTTTTTGTAACAGTTAAAACCACAAAAGTTCATCATACAGTATTTCAGATGTGACATGAGGTTTGGTCAAAGATTAACCCCTTATTTAAAGCAGATTTTTTTAAATTCTGAATTCGATTCTGAATTTCATCTTTTGTTATGAGTCATGGTGCATGAGTGGGTCATGTTGCATGAGTGGGTGTTGACGTTTAAATGTCCTTTTTGTTTTCCGTAGAAAGAGATGCAACTTGTTTTTGATCTTGCTGGCCTGAGAGAACTTCACACTGTCTCTTTTTGTTATGTTCTGCAATGACTGCAGGGAGTGTTGAGATTCGTGTTGCAGAAGCATAAAAATTGGTCAAAGGGGTTAATGAGCAGAAGAGTCACTGGTTTGACTTAATACACCGTGTTTGAACTTCTCGAGAGTAAGGACAGATGACATGCATCTGGCTGTATAAACCCTTGAGAACACAATTACTCAAGAACCACAGAGAGGTTCACAGAGTACATGATTTGAATGTATTTCAGAGCCCCTTCCTCCATGAATATTAATGTTTTACATCTGAATTCCTGTTAACCCACCCCTCATGTTTTGTGTTAATGCAAGCTTGAGTCCCTCTTCTTTTTTCAGTTTTAGTCATTTGGCTTTTGATCTTATTCAGACTGACTTAAACCTTCCAGCATTTTTCTCAAATTCTCTCCCGGTTTTTCTTCCTCCAGCCTCGGACAACACCCAAAGGCCCAAAGGGTCTGACCCTAGGCCAGAAGGTGATTGGTCGTAACAGTGACGGCTGGCACTACCATTGTACCATCATCGGCATGGCAACACAGACGTTCTACGAGGTCAACTTTGACGATGGCTCATATTGTGACAACCTGCACCCAGAAAACATATTAGTGAGTGTTTTTACAGCTTAGTTAGACACCCACCTGTGTACAATTTATAGCGACAAGTTCAACAAATTTAATTCCCCATTTTAAAGCCAGGAGGAAATATCCTAGCAACTGCCATATGCTTTGTTGCTGGAGCATTTTTGTCAATGAAATTATAATGACTAAATGTATCTTCAAATAATCTTTCACTCGCTGCAACATGATAGCAACTAACATAACTTTAACAACAAATGAGAAAGGATTAAGTTCAATTATGAAGAAGATGATGAACTTTAAATGAATCCTCTGCCTCTGACTCAAACTCTTGAAAGCATTTTGAATTGTCTCAGTCGTCAGTTGAACTTCATTGAACATTAGGGACCTTGTGAAAATCCTGCCAAAAAAATCATTATTACTCAAAGTTCTTTATTCTGTATACAGAGATTGTCTGTTAGCTGCCCCAGGTCAATTTATTGTAATATTCCTTGTGAATCAGAAGAAGTAAAATGACACATGCAGATCTCTTAATTGTTATTCTTTACAGTTTCATTCTTTTCTCTATCTCCTCAACTTTCTCTATTCCTGTCCATCCTCTTTCTCTTTTGTCTACATCATGTTGCCCTTCCTTCCCTCTCCTCCTCCAGAGTCATGACTGCCTGCGTACTGGTCCTCCTGAGGTGGGGGAGTTGCTTGTGGTTGGCACGCCAGAGGGTCAAGTCCTCAACGCTTCCTTTGTCAGGCAGCACACCCAGAAGATCTACCAGGTGAGGAAAAATACAACTTTTAGATATTAACCTCCCTCATTTGCAGTCAAACCTGCTGAAATATCTGTGATCAAAACTCCAAAGTCATCCAGAGGTTAGAGGATCAGGTTTGAGGGTAGAAAGTCACTGCTTTAAGTCTGAATCTCTGAACAGACTGATCTTCAGTCCTTTTTCCTACAGAGATTTATCCGCTGTTTTGCACAATCGATATGTAGCTCTGTGTATAAAAAAAGGAGTAGAAAACAATCACATTCCTGAGCTACTGTTGTTCAAAAGTCTTCAGGTGGTGTTTGTAATTCCCAGCTGCAGTGTGTGCAAATGCACGAACCTTTCCAAGTCAAATCAAATTGTTAAACAGCAAGCACAGTTTCGAGGGTGAAAAAACTGTCAGGCGAGTACTCTGTGAGCAACAATGTCATTTCCATATATCATCTGATACTCTTCAGCAGAGTGACTCGGAAGTGATTGAACCTGTGAACTCTTGGTAACAGGGTGGTCTGTGTAATTGCTTTGCCACCCTCTGGTTTGGTTCCCCGATCTGGTATCTATCAACATGTGAAAAGCTTGGCTGCCCTTGTAGATTATGGTGATGCAGTTTGATACAGTGTGGCATTAAAACATAAAGTGGAGAGATTTAGCATCCCTGGTGCATGCTGGGGAATTTATGGGGCAAATATGTAGAGTGCTTAAAACGTGGAAAACTTAAAATTGAAGAAGATTCTCTGGACTAGTGTAAGAGAGGCTTGATCTTGATCTTGAAAGTCACTAACATAGATACAGGAATGTATTACCAGACAAGGTTAAGTGAAGTTATTAATCTTAGATCTTGCCATGACACTGGTTTAATAAGCACTTCTAAGTTTTTCCGACACATGCTCACACACAAAACTGGAGAGTGCTTATGGGGACTGCTTTATAACCCTTAAGATCAGTTGCTGAACTAGCTATTCAATCCTGTCTGTAAGTCTGTGTCATATCCCTCTCTCCCTTCATGTCCCTGTGTAGCCTGTTGGCTGCATGCATTATAAACACGCCTCCAGCTGGTCACTGTGTCAGGGAGTCAGGGCTGCAACCCTGACTTTGTCTTTTTTTTTACATTTGAAACACTTAACCGATGCTCCCATGCAGTCAGTGAGCAGCTTTGGGGTTCAGTGCCATGGTCAAGGGCATTTAGACAGAACACATGGTTGCTGATGGAACCATTTATAATGGCTGAGATCCCATCTGTGACTTCTGGGTACAAGTTTGTATTTTTGTTCACTAAGCCACCCTGTTAATGTTTCCTTCACTTCCCACGGATGGGTCTTGTTTTGCTCTGCTAACGACAAGCAAGCGTTTCTTGCTGAGTTTAGCGTATTTGAACCATTAAAACCATTTGGAAATGTTAGTTTATTCATCCAAAGTTTTATTTTATCTGCCCAGGTTGAGTTTCAGGACCAGAGTCAGCTGATGCTAAAACACTCAGAGATCCATCAGCTGGATCAGGAACTGCCCAAGAGGGTCCGAGCCAGACTGGTGAGTACATAACTGAAATCTTACTTCCTACTCTGCTCACACACCACACACAGGGCATTCAGTCTTGTTGTAGTAATGGATAAGAGGGAGACACTTTAGTTTGGAAGGTATTTGGCTGGGTTGACACAGTAGATTTTAGAATTGCTTGCAGAGGCAAATTATTGGTAGTAAGAAGTAGTTGCAGATAAAACAATTAATTGTTCAAGCAAACAGCCAGCACTTTGTAGCCCACAGAGGATAAAGGCCTGTGTGTGGGCCAGAACGTGTAGGTTGTTAGTTTTAATGTGGCAAGAAAAACTGGTTTCCATGAAAAATTGTGCCAGAAAAAGGCTATGTTGACGTTTAAAATCCTTATCAATCTTGGTATAGCCAAGCTGAAGATCAGTTCACCTCATACATGATATAATGGTAATACTCTATTACTTCTTGAATGAATATGTTAGTATTCAACTAAGACCTCACCTAACTGTAATTTGACCTCTCATTGGTTGTTTGAAAGCTCCACTGGGAATGAAACTCTTATCAATTGCCCCATTTTTATTTCTTCAGGCCATTTTTTTCCAGCAGTTATCTGTGTGTCTGATTATGTATTTGTTGTCCCATAATGCAAATGTTAACATTTAACAATATCTAATGATGCAAGGTGTTATTTCAAAGACAAGAACAATAAAATTTGCTTGCAGCTAATGAGTATATAATTGTCATCAATTTTGTTTGAAATGAATTGATTAATTCTTCAGCCTAAAAAATGCAAAGTTGCACGTTCAAATTACTTGAAGATCCTGTGTCAGTTGACTAATTTATTAAAAGCATCTCAATTAATTAAGCAACTCATTCATCAACTCTACAAAATAGTATGAAAAAATAAGCTTTGCTTCTGACATTTAGAGTCAGAACTCTCCCTTTGACCGAAACGAAATATAAAAATGAATTTGTGCAGTAGCAAGGAGACTGGAGAGTAGCTGCCAAATTAGTTACATTGCCAGGAAGAAATAACCCTCAACATATAAATAGTGTCCCAAAAAAATAAAAGTAAAAAATTCATATACATAATGGGTAGCCCAACGTTATATTAACAGTAAGTAAGTTATATCATGCAACATTAGCCTCAGACACCTAATATAACTAATAGCACAGTTAGCATTACACTGATGAACTACAGAAAAATTAAATTCTATTAAATCACAAAACAGTCACAAACAGCTGGAATCAAAAGAGCATCGACAGATAATGCTTCAGTAAGGACATTTGGGGACAGTATAAAGATGGCTGTCAGTATTTACGTGGTTACAGATGGGACCGAAGGCTGCATGTAATATTGTCAGTTAAACTGCGTCTGTTATGGAATTCCAGCTGAACTGCTGGTAGCTGTAAAATCATTCATTCTCTACTCCCTATATAATAGACAGTCGAGAGTTAATTCAGCTGTAAATGTAGTTTTCTGACACTCGTCATCATCATTTTGTGTCGTCACTGACAGCCGTAGAGTTGCACAACCATCCTTTTTGCATTCCATTAAATGGAGCGCATTGCATTGTGGGGTTGTTAGCAGAAAGCATGGAATCATTTTCACACTCTGAGTTTGGACCCCATTTGGCAGATAGTAAGGGTTGTGCACTGTGTATTTTATGGGGAGTGATTTTCGCATGAAGACTGAGGACACGTGGGCATTATCAGGAGTTTCTGGCTAAGTCTGTACCTGTCTGTTTTTAGGCCATACCTGTGACACAGGAGGAAGTTTCTTCAGCAGATGAAGCCCAAGCAGCCAAACGCCGTTGCCTGCCCTCAGGTTCAGCCCCGCCTACTGAAACCCCCATGGAGACAACGGATGAGCCCGCCTGCCCCCCAACAACAGCCCCAATAGCAGCACCAGCAGCAGAACAAGCAGCCAAACGGCGCTGCCTACCCTCAGGTTCAGCCCCACCCGCTGAAACCCTCATGGAGGCAACAAATGAGCCCGCCTGCCCCCTGACTACAGCTCCGGTAGCAGCACCAGCAGCAGATCATCACAGTATTAGTACACCGCTGACCTCACAACCTCTGTTTCAGCCCACCACAACCCCACAGGTTGCTCCGGCCCCGACCAGTGGGATTCAGATGGACGCTGAGACCCCAATGGACTCAAGTGTCACCCTCACCGACGCTCCAACGGAGTTTTCCCCAGCCTCAGACCCTGCGCTGACTCCGCAGTCGACCCCTTTTCAGTCAACGTTGAACTCTGACCCCCTCCTGTCCACCCAGTCCCCTCCACCACCACCCCAGCACATGACCGACGGCTACATGCCGAGCAGCGGCTACGTTTCCTACATGGAGGCCCTCCTCCATTCACATTTCCCTCAGGACAATGGCCCTGGACCCCTGTATTAAAAACCGATTCCACTATATTATTACTCGGCCAGTGGAGGCTGAGCCCATAGGAAGTAAGCTAATGGAGGTGGATTCTACTGAGTGCTGTAATGGACAAAACACATTTCCTCCACCTGCTGTGAGAGCAGGAAAAGGAAAAGACAGGGACACACAAGCACTCCTTTAATGCATGTTACCGTTCTGTTTTTAATGTATTTGCAGTGGCGCTTTAGCCTGGTCTGAAGCAGCAGCTAAAGAGGACAAGTTTTTCTTTTTAACATTATTATTATTATTATTATTATTATTATGATTATTTGTTTTCCTTTTTTAAATTTAGGCCTTTTTGCATTTTTTTCTTTTTTCGTCAGCTGCTGTGCTTTTCTCCTCCATCTTAATATGAATACGTCTCTGGGTGGTATCAACTCCATACCTCGTTGCATTAATTCAATAACAGCACACTCCCATTTTCTTTGTACAGGAAGCCAATAACTATGACTATGCCTCTCAACATTGAGGCCCTGGTGGACTTCACTTCTTTTTTTTTCTTTTTTAAAAACAAGTAACCAGCAACAAAGTCTATTTTTCAATCAGGCCACTTGTGGCTTTGAAACTGGTGGAACTACAGTGTCACATTGTCCATCTACAAGATATTTTCAGCAAGGTGTTTTATTGTCCGGTTGCAAGAGGTAAACGGGGGAATGGGGTTAAAAAAAAACATGTATTGTAAGGGGAACTCAGTATTTAAATGTCTTAGTCAAATATTGAAAGAATTATTTGTAATAGAAGAAAACCTGTTGAATGCAAATACTATTAGATTTGTCTGCAGGATGCAATGAATATTTGTGATGATGTGTCACAGTAGTTGACAGATGAGACCTTTTATGTATTGATGTCATTCACTCATTTGGTGGCTCCATTTTTCACGCCCAAAACTATCTCAGGGTTCCTACATGTGGAAAATAAATTGTGTTTTAACATCCAAGTCTTCACACAGTTAAGGAAGTACAGAACAGCCCAGAAAACTGCCTCAAATGTTGCTCAGTCATAATTGGCACTGGAATTGCTGTTGCTTACATTGTCACATTTGCTCCTGTTAATGTTTGTCCATTATACTGAGTGATATCTTTGTTTACTGTCACGTTTCTCCTATTAGCACATGAATTATGAAGTCAGTTTAAAGGATGGAAGTCTGGAAAGTGTCTGATATTTGGAAAAAGGAAATTATGTAGGAACCCTAAAATCTGGAAATATTTTGTACCATTCTTGGTTTAAATTGTGTGTATAAATCAATATTGTATATTAATAATGTTGTCTGTTTTTTCTATTACTGTATCCTTTGTATGTTCATTTTCAGAAATGAATTCACAGACTTGGCCGATCCAAAAAAGGTATTAAACCTTTTATTTTTGACAGATCGTCACAGGCATTTTACTCAGCTTGTACTGGTAAACACAGCTTTCTTTTCTTGGATATGGCCATTTTGTGCTACAGAGGTGCTACAGAGATATTAAACTGCTGACAAACTGAGTTTCCTAACACACTCACCTTGTACATACTTCAGGCCTTCTGTATTGTGAATGAAATTTGTAAATGTCGCACATACCCTTTTTTGTTTGTTTGTTTCTGTCATCACAACTGAGATGTTGGAACACTCCTGTGTCCAAATGATATCCATCAAGAAAATCTTATTTCATAGGGATTAAAGTGGGTTGCTAGTCGCCAGCTCTTCTGTGTTTTGTGTGTTCAGTTATCTGGAGATTTAAAAAGTAATTTCTGGGTCAAAAGCTTTAGACTAAATGTGAAAAGACGATGAAAACTTCTTCTCAGTATCAACTAACTGCTTGTGATTATTAGATGTCATATTGAGGGATGAGCATGGGGATATGGGGATATCAGTTCTTGGATATGTATAAACTAACCAGATAGGAATGTCTGGTTTTGGCTAATCCATTGAATTAAACTGAGAAATACAGATGCTTCATCATATTTATGTAACAATCCTGTAACTCCAGTTATACCATGAAACTGAAACTATTCATTAATTATTACCTTTGGACAGAGCCAGTTAGCTGTTTCCTCCTGCTTTCAGTCTTCATGCTAAGCTGTCTGCCTCATGGCTGTAGTGTCATACAACTCCTATTCCAAGCATGTTGTAGGATGCCGTGTAAAACAGAATGCAGTGATTTGCAAATGGAATATAGTACAAAGACACAGTATTGGAACACATAACAACAGGAGAGGAAAAGGGCTCAATCCTCCTACTCATCCTCAGTGGATATGTAGTATTAATGAATTTGTATGCAGAACATGAGTTCATATTTACGAAAAAAGCGATACAGTAGCAGCAGCAAAAGAACATGTGGTGGTGTGACAGATAATTACTAACAATGAGTGAGTGATAGATTTAAGGGGGTCTATTGGCACAATCTGGCAGAAATGGAAATATAATATTCACAAGTGTCTTTTCATTAGTCTATAATCACCTGAAAATAAGAATTGTGTCTTTATTACCTTAGGATGAGCTGTTCATATCTACTTTGGGATTGGGTCTTCTTCCTCAGAGTCCATAATGTTGCACCTCTGTGTTTCAACAGCAGCCCGGAACAGACCGAACCAAATATGCTCAAGTTTGGCCCAACAGGTTAGTTATCATCCTTTTGCCAGTGTTAGGTCAGCGATGCCCACCATCCATCTTGGCACACTGACTGCTGTATGTTTTCACATTGTTAATTGTCCCTCAGACATCATATTCTAATTTATAGTGATTTAGAATTATACAGTATATATGAAACATTTAGACCTGGCCTGCACACTGTTGTAAAAACTGAATTCGAATTAGATGAATAAAGTTAGAATTTAAGAGCCTAATCTTCATCTTCCCTCAGTTACTCATGGTGTAATCTGTCTTGTGGAGCCTTCTGCCATGACAGACCTCCATACAGTTCCAAGTGCTCTTCATGCTTGACAGATTTTTCTTGATGGGTTACACTGAAACACATAAAATTGTTAATTTTAGTTGCAGGAGGATGATGGGAGATACCCCATCAGCTGCCACAAAGAGGGAAGCTTCAGAGAGGCCTATTGAGGTTCACACCATAAATACCAACATCTTACAGTTTTGTCAAAATTTTGATAAAACTTGTATTTTATTGAACTCACCTCCACCTCCACAGCACAGCTCACCCATATAAGTTGTTGTTCAGCGTGACTTAGGCTGGAAATAAGTTGACATGTAATTTTTGCACAGTGTCCCAACCTTTTTGGAATCAGGGTTGTATTTAATAAACAAATCTGAGACTGGTGTCATACTTCTAATCCAGCCACCTGGTGTGTCATCAGACCTGCATGAGTAAGAAGCAGGACAATGAAGAGGGAAAGTAAAAGAAGCCAACAAAAAGCATGTGACCTATGATAACTCCCCACAGCCAATATCACATATTTACTTGTAGCGAGGAGTCGAGGAATAAAATATCACATTAACAACCTTTATTTGCAGAAATGTCTCGGATCTTGAGAGGTGATATTGTTGTCTTTATTGCTGAACAATAAACCTCAGTCATAATGTGGGAATCCAGTTGAGAGAAATTAGTTGTCCTGACAATAATTTAGAAATGGAACTTCCCACAAACAGACAAATACAAGACAAACAGAATGAGCACTTGAATTATTTTTATTTAAATTTAAGTCTCAGATTAAGTTCTCTGTGTGGGAGCCTGCAGTCTGCTGTTGTTATGAAGTCCCACCAACATTCTTTGACCACCCAAACCCTTACCCAACTGACTGTAATACAAACTCAAACACAGCTACTTCACCTTTATGTTCAGCCCCTTAATAAACAATAACCTATTTTAATTTTTCATATCTAAACATGAACTTCTGGGTTGGAGGCCTGTGGGGATCTAACGTTGCTTCTTAAAGAAAATAGGACCAGATTCAGCATGACATTTACTTTACTTTTGAAATACTTATCCCTTAAGGCCTTGGGGGAAATTGTATTTTTTTTTTTCTATTTATTAATTTAGTAATGGTAAAATTTAATTAAGGGTAGCAGGGTTGCTGCGGGTCTGTGGTGTGTAATCAGCTTTTTAAGACCTGATCTTCTGCCTCCTCCTCAGTCGAAGTGATTGCAAGTGTATTTTCAATAATTGGCAGTGCAAACGGCAGCACTGCTGTGTATTCCTCACTGCAGTGTCTCATTGGCAGGATTTCTGGATTTGCACATTAAGCACACAGCAGGGAAGTATATTTTTGTGCTTCTCTGCTGGGTTCACCACACAAGTTATTTTTAGATTATCTGGGTGGTGGTTCCTGCTAATTATACCACCTGACTCCCTCCAAATAAATCACACTTGTTATTGGTTTTTGGAAACTGAATAAATTTCTCTGTGGAGGAACAATACTTATATTTTGATGTGACTGTGGATGAGAGATAAATTAAGTAAGTTTAACTATCAATTATTTAAGCATTTCATCTAGGATAGGAAAAGTGCTCTCTTCTATTTTTGTTATATTGTATTTTAGACACCTTCAGGTATGCAGGGTCCCGACACAACTCTGCATTTTTGGACACTCAAGGGCCAAAAACATGTGGAAATTTGCTGCACACACTGCTATATCACCTGTGCTAAGTTGATATGGTGAACTTGTTCGTGAACTGCTGCTTGCTACACATTCAGCCGATATGAAGCAACATTAGCATTCGTTTGGAGTCCAAAATTCACTCTGTTTTTGCTCTGTTTATGGCCTCCACCAACTCCTGAGGAAAACAACTGGCTCTTTGCTGCTAAATGTATAACTCACAATTTGCAATACAAATAAATGTGTAATGGGTCGCAAGTAAATACAGAATTTGGTATTTTGCAATTTAGTTGATAGTCGTGTTTTTGCTGTGAGAAATCCATCAAGGAAGAAGAAGTTTGAAACACACAAAAACACAAAGGAGGGGGCATCGGTTTTTGAAAAACGCGCACTAAAGTGCCCTCTTGGACTCCAAAACGCGTGCTAAAATGCCCTCTTGGGAGCCAAAACACGCGCTAAAGTGCCCCCTGGGAGCCAAAACACGCTCTAAAGTGCCCTCTTGGACTCCAAAACGCGTGCTAAAGTGCCCCCTGGGAGCCAAAACGCGCACTAAAGTGCCCTCTTGGACTCCAAAATGTGTGCTAAAGTGCCCTCTTGGGAGCCAAAACACGCGCTAAAGTGCCCCCTGGGAGCCAAAACGCGCACTAAAGTGCCCTCTTGGACTCCAAAACGTGTGCTAAAGTGCCCTCTTGGGAGCCAAAACACACGCTAAAGTGCCCCCTGGGAGCCAAAACACGCGCTAAAGTGCCCTCTTGGACTCCAAAACGCGTGCTAAAGTGCCCCCTGGGAGCCAAAAGACGCGCTAAAGTGCCCCCTGGGAGCCAAAACATGCGCTAAAGTGCCCCATGGGAGCCAAAACGTGTGTTAAAGTGCCCTCTTGGGAGCCAAAACACGTGCTAAAGTGCCCCCTGGGAGCCAAAACACGCTCTAAAGTGCCCTCTTGGACTCCAAAACGCGTGCTAAAGTGCCCCCCTGGGAGCCAAAACGTGCACTAAAGTGCCCTCTTGGACTCCAAAACGTGTGCTAAAGTGCCCTCTTGGGAGCCAAAACACGCGCTAAAGTGCCCCCTGGGAGCCAAAACGCACACTAAAGTGCCCTCTTGGACTCCAAAACGTGTGCTAAAGTGCCCTCTTGGGAGCCAAAACACACGCTAAAGTGCCCCCTGGGAGCCAAAACACACGCTAAAGTGCCCCCTGGGAGCCAAAACACGCGCTAAAGTGCCCTCTTGGACTCCAAAACGCGTGCTAAAGTGCCCCCTGGGAGCCAAAACGCGCACTAAAGTGCCCTCTTGGACTCCAAAATGTGTGCTAAAGTGCCCTCTTGGACTCCAAAACGCGTGCTAAAGTGCCCCCTGGGAGCCAAAACGCGCACTAAAGTACCCTCTTGGACTCCAAAACGTGTGCTAAAGTGCCCTCTTGGGAGCCAAAACACGCGCTAAAGTGCCCCCTGGGAGCCAAAACGCGCACTAAAGTGCCCTCTTGGACTCCAAAACGTGTGCTAAAGTGCCCTCTTGGGAGCCAAAACACACGCTAAAGTGCCCCCTGGGAGCCAAAACACGCGCTAAAGTGCCCTCTTGGACTCCAAAACGCGCTCTAAAGTGCCCCCCGGGAGCCAAAAGACGCGCTAAAGTGCCCAGTGGGAGCCAAAACATGCGCTAAAGTGCCCCATGGGAGCCAAAACGTGTGTTAAAGTGCCCTCTTGGGAGCCAAAACACGTGCTAAAGTGCCCCCTGGGAGCCAAAACACGCTCTTAAGTGCCCTCTTGGACTCCAAAACGCGTGCTAAAGTGCCCCCTGGGAGCCAAAACGCGCACTAAAGTGCCCTCTTGGACTCCAAAACGTGTGCTAAAGTGCCCTCTTGGGAGCCAAAACACGCGCTAAAGTGCCCCCTGGGAGCCAAAATGCACACTAAAGTGCCCTCTTGGACTCCAAAACGTGTGCTAAAGTGCCCTCTTGGGAGCCAAAACACACGCTAAAGTGCCCCCTGGGAGCCAAAACACGCGCTAAAGTGCCCTCTTGGACTCCAAAACGCGCTCTAAAGTGCCCCCTGGGAGCCAAAACACGCGCTTAAGTGCCCAGTGGGAGCCAAAACACGTGCTAAAGTGCCCCCTGGGAGCCAAAACGTGTGTTAAAGTGCCCTCTTGGGAGCCGAAACGCGTGCTAAAGTGCCCTCTTGGGAGCCAAAACACACGCTAAAGTGCCCCCTGGGAGCCAAAACACGCGCTAAAGTGCCCTCTTGGACTCCAAAACGCGTGCTAAAGTGCCCCCTGGGAGCCAAAAGACGCGCTAAAGTGCCCCCTGGGAGCCAAAACATGCGCTAAAGTGCCCCATGGGAGCCAAAACGTGTGTTAAAGTGCCCTCTTGGGAGCCAAAACACGTGCTAAAGTGCCCCCTGGGAGCTAAAACACGCTCTAAAGTGCCCTCTTGGACTCCAAAACGCGTGCTAAAGTGCCCCCTGGGAGCCAAAACGCGCACTAAAGTGCCCTCTTGGACTCCAAAACGTGTGCTAAAGTGCCCTCTTGGGAGCCAAAACACGCGCTAAAGTGCCCCCTGGGAGCCAAAACGCACACTAAAGTGCCCTCTTGGACTCCAAAACGTGTGCTAAAGTGCCCTCTTGGGAGCCAAAACACACGCTAAAGTGCCCCCTGGGAGCCAAAACACGTGCTAAAGTGCCCCCTGGGAGCCAAAACACGCGCTAAAGTGCCCTCTTGGACTCCAAAACGCGTGCTAAAGTGCCCCCTGGGAGCCAAAACGCGCACTAAAGTGCCCTCTTGGACTCCAAAATGTGTGCTAAAGTGCCCTCTTGGACTCCAAAACGCGTGCTAAAGTGCCCCCTGGGAGCCAAAACGCGCACTAAAGTACCCTCTTGGACTCCAAAACGTGTGCTAAAGTGCCCTCTTGGGAGCCAAAACACGCGCTAAAGTGCCCCCTGGGAGCCAAAACGCGCACTAAAGTGCCCTCTTGGACTCCAAAACGTGTGCTAAAGTGCCCTCTTGGGAGCCAAAACACACGCTAAAGTGCCCCCTGGGAGCCAAAACACGCGCTAAAGTGCCCTCTTGGACTCCAAAACGCGCTCTAAAGTGCCCCCCGGGAGCCAAAAGACGCGCTAAAGTGCCCAGTGGGAGCCAAAACATGCGCTAAAGTGCCCCATGGGAGCCAAAACGTGTGTTAAAGTGCCCTCTTGGGAGCCAAAACACGTGCTAAAGTGCCCCCTGGGAGCCAAAACACGCTCTTAAGTGCCCTCTTGGACTCCAAAACGCGTGCTAAAGTGCCCCCTGGGAGCCAAAACGCGCACTAAAGTGCCCTCTTGGACTCCAAAACGTGTGCTAAAGTGCCCTCTTGGGAGCCAAAACACGCGCTAAAGTGCCCCCTGGGAGCCAAAATGCACACTAAAGTGCCCTCTTGGACTCCAAAACGTGTGCTAAAGTGCCCTCTTGGGAGCCAAAACACACGCTAAAGTGCCCCCTGGGAGCCAAAACACGCGCTAAAGTGCCCTCTTGGACTCCAAAACGCGCTCTAAAGTGCCCCCTGGGAGCCAAAACACGCGCTTAAGTGCCCAGTGGGAGCCAAAACACGTGCTAAAGTGCCCCCTGGGAGCCAAAACGTGTGTTAAAGTGCCCTCTTGGGAGCCGAAACGCGTGCTAAAGTGCCCTCTTGGGAGCCAAAACACGTGCTAAAGTGCCCTCTTCAGTGGCGAGGATGCGCTATATGTGCCCCTTTTTTTCCTTTTCGCCCCTGCCCTTCAAAAAGTCTGTGCACGCCACTGCTTTTAGGCTTCATGTCAGGTACTCCATCCCTCTTCATCCCTCTTCTTCTGAATGACTGCAAACGTTCTAAATACTGCCACCTGTGTGGACAGTTTAAAAAACAGTTAAAAATGCACAAGATTAACAGAGAAGACGGGACGGGTTGACAGGTCTAATAAAAATACACTCCTAACAACACAATAGGATCATTAGGAGCTGCTTTTAAGTGCATCAGTGTTTTCCTCCTTCATGTCCTCAAACTTGTGGATTGTCTTTGAGTCCTCCGTGTTAAGAGCTTCTGAATTTGGAAGAAGTCCAACGAGAAGAGGATAGAAGTGGGGAGAGAGAAGGTCACTGAAAGAACACAAAATCTGTGTCTTATAGTCAAATTGTTAATGTGGGCATGTGCTCACACACACACACACACACACACTAGCTGTACATATGCCAAGGCTGCGTTGCTCTTGCTGGATCACGGTGGCCATTAACATTCTGAAGTGCCCGCTGTGTCTTTGGAGAGGAACTGGGGATGTGCCAGCTTGGCAATTACTTTAACAACTCCAGCGTTTGATTTCTTTATTCAGTTGAACCCGGCCAGAGGTAAAACTAAGGAGAAACACAAGGAAGAGGACTCCAAAGGAAAAAAGAAAAAGTTTAGGCTGACCCAACTAGTTGGGAAAGGAACAAGGAACATTTGGTGCTTTAATAATATCTGATAATATAACCAAGAGGGTACTACTACAGCATGTGTCCTTGTGGCTGTAGCGACCACACACACACACACACACACACACACACACACACACACACATCTGTAAGTTCAAAGTTCGTGACAGCCAGTGAGAGTCCATCTCCACCAACATGTCCTTGAGGACGACACTGAAACCTCTAACCCGCTGGATGACTATCAGACAGCTGAATGGCTCACATGGAAATGGAAATTAGTGAATGCAGTGGGATCTAATTGCAGATGGAAGTGGCAATTATGTTGACAAGCTGGTTGATATGACAGGCTCCATTATAGCCTTAAGCTTTTATTACATTTCTGCCCAGTAAATCACATCACTGAAGCAGCATTACCATAATGACTTGGTGGGGCTCAGTCTGTCAACACTGTCCCTTGTTTCAAGGGGAGTGGACTGAGAAGTTGGAGGTGCCTGGTCTTTGTGAACTTCTCCAGACGTCGCTTCTACATTTCACTCTTCGGTGTGCGGTGACTTTTTATTGCGCATGTCAAGCGCAGGACCAATTTGTACATTTATCATTTCTTAACGTTCTGCAGAGGCCATATTGGATATCAGCTCTCAGGTAACACTGGCAGTGAAAACAGTGAAAAACAATAGATTTTTAATGGTAGGTTTCCCCGCTGTGTCTAGTTAGCTCCATTGCTGCGCTGCCGTTGACACAGCTGGTTTGTCTGTTAGTTCATTTATCAAGCAGACGAGTTAGAACAGCAAGAGCACATTCATCTGCTGTAACCGAGCGAGCCACTGAATAATAGTTTTCACTAGTGAGACGGATGTGTTGGTGAGGGGTGGACGCCTAACGGGACATCTTGAAGTGAACGTTCATTGATATGGGGTAATGTTGGCTGTGAGTGTAATTTATATAGCAGTGATCCTCGCATATGAGCACAGGAAGCCAGTCTGTCACTTATAAATGATTTAAATGCTTTAAACCAACTCATAATTCATCTCCATCCAGACATCTGCGTTTTTGTTTCTTGGTGAATTCGCAGAAACATTTTGTCTTGTGGAAGAGATGAAGTCAAACCTGCATTAAGTGATTTTTGGCCAGTTGGCCACAGTGGAAAAAGTGAAACAAGCCAATTTACACATGCATTTGGAGTTGTGTTCTAGTTCACCTGGTGAATTTAAGATTAATATTAAATCCCTTTTTAGCTCTGTTTTGGTCTTCACCATCTCTTGAGGAGCATATCTAGCTCTTAATATGCTAAATGCTCCGCTGTGCTCATGTTAGCATTTGGTGCACAAATCAATTGGTCTTACTAAAACTGCTCCTCAACCGAAACTTCCTACAGAGTTGCTACAGTAACTCTTCATTATCTCGTCTACATGCTGCCATTCTTATGTTCTTATGTCACTTGGCCATGTGGCCACTGTGAACGTGTTTGAGACAGAGTGCAGCTTTGACTTCTTGGACAGTTTAGACTAATTTCCCACTATCTGTGGTCTAGTGGGATCAAAATCATTAAGCACAAAAGAAGTCCAACACAACAAAACACACACACAGACACACACAATCAAAAACGAAAAACCACAAACATTGCTTTCCAAATTGAAAGAGGTCTGATCAACACAACCAACAGAATCCAACAGTAAGAATGCTCTCTCCTTGATGGTGCACATTTTGTTTTAGCTGTCATTGCAGTCTGGGGATGCTCGACGCTGCACATTTTGTGGTGTGACTGTTGCAGGAAACAATACTTAAAAAACAACCAGAATCTCTTAAATGCAAAAAGAAACTTCTTCCCATCACTCCTCTTGGAACACTTACACTCAATGGAAAAAAACACTTCTGAAATAAGTCACATCGCCTGAGAGTTTTATTGTCTTAGGAGGAGTGCATCTGTTTCAAAGTGTGATGTTTTTTAATCACGCCTGTACAGATTTATCATTTGTATCTCCTCTTTGCATTGTTTTTATGCTGTTTTATTTGCTACTGTTTGCACTTGCGTCTATGTTTTATAACCATGTGCATGCCACTAAAAGGGTTGTAAATGGAAAATGGTGATGGATTCTAATGATTAGTTAAGCTTTTTACTGGAAGTGCACCATAAGTTGTCGCTAAGATGAAGTAGGCAGTTGGCTCAGGGATTCTCAGATAACTGAGTAATAAATAAGCAAGTGGCCATACCTCACACATCGCTCCATAAGGATTAATTGTCTGTTTACATGCTGTGGTTTCGTCACTGTTTGAGCAAACATCACTTTTTCAAACGTGGAAGCTTTCCTTTCTTTTGGAAGGAAACTTTTTGCCTTGAAAGTGTTGACGTGGTGATGCAGCTCTTTCGCTCTGCTGCTGTTTTGTCCCCATTTGTTTTCTCTGGCTCCAGACCCAATTAAGTGAAAAGGAGAGAGAGGCTCATTGGAGAGCACGAGGGAAAGAAAAAAAAACACAATGTTGGTAAGTGCCGGGCCTTATTAATGAAGTGAATCTTCATCCAGTCACACACAACAAATAAATGGCCGCCCCCTTGAAGCTCTTAATCGGCCCATTAGTCTTCGAGCGACCGCAGCCTCCTCTTTTTTTCCCCATCTTTGGCGTGTTCCCTTTAGACCAGACCAGATACATCCATCACCTCGTATTTGCATGCCGACCACACACGCTGACAGAGCTGAGTGCACAGCTGGAGATGCTACATCATATTTAGTCCCTTACTTGTGCAATAAGCACTGTTCTGCACATCTCGAGCCCGTCTTCTTTCTCCCCTTCCATCATTTAAATATTCGCATTAGTCCTTTTCACAAGTACCCTGAAAACTCATCTGTTCAAGACGCTCTGTTACATCTTCACTCGTATCCTCTCTGCTTCCACTGAAAATGCTGCAGAAATGCTTCTTCATCCTTTCCCCTCTTCCCCCTCTGCAGTCATTTTTTCGGGAAGGTTTTGTTCCATCTGTTGTCGGGCTGCGGCGACTTTTATTTGCTGATCTATGAATGCAATTGTATTGACTCACTGTAAACTGCTCCGCAGAAGAGTGTGTCTAAGTGACTGAAATGAAAAATGAATACGCTAAGTAATGACGGGGCTTGCTCTTCTAAGTCAGCCTAATTAATCACCAGACGGCGTCCTGTGTGGTTTAAAGAGCTGCACAAACACAGAGTCAGACTCGCAGAGAGCTGGCATGCTTATCTGTATGTGACCTGCGCTTATTTTCCCTCCATCTTCTTTCCATTTCTCAGCCGCGGTGCGCTGCACCCTCTGCTAATTCAGACGCTTAAAATCTCATTTCCGATACAATTAGCCTTTAGCCCATCCAAGTGCCGTCGCCTGTGGTGTTTTTTTTTCTCTCTTTCATCCTTTGTGAATATTTCCTCTTTCACTCCCTGATAAAGATCATTATTGAGGTTACTGAAAAGGAGTTTTGATCATTTACAGGAGAAAACACATTAAAGGGCCTTTTAGCGGGCCCATTAGGAGACTGTTAAAGCCCTTGCTTGTTGCCACGCCAGGGTTATCAATGCTACTGGGAGCCTGTAATTCATGCCTTTGCCAAAAGTTTTTTAATTACATTTGAAGGGAGAGATTTCACCGCAGCAGAGGCCGGCCCCGCTGCTGTTATTTATTTTTTGTGAAACTCTCAACTGCAGCGCTTGCAGAACGAGGACGAGGACGCTCATAATTTTTACTTTGCAGGCTGGTCACAACATAATTTTACTGTGCCTGCTCTGCAGCTGCCTCTAAATGGGTTTATTTTTCAAATGCACATTTGGGTAATTTTTGTTTGGCTAAGTGCACCAACTGTGTGTGTGAATGTGTGTGTATGTGTATATGTATGTATGTATTTTGCCAGATTTGTCAGTGAAGTTTCCGAGAGGGAAGACATTCTGCTACCTAATTATGTCTATTATCAACTTTTGTCAAAGTCCTCAACATCACAGGCTCTGAAGTGGGTTGATTATGTGGCTCAGTGATTGCAGGTTGTCTAAATGTCAGTTACACCTTCTCAGGCTAACTCTTGAATGATAACCCTTAAGTTAATGGTTGTTAGCTAATCATTTTCTCTGCTAATCTCAATAATTTTCTGTACTATTTTCTCTGATATTTATCCATACAGCGTTTTTATTGACGACCATGATCTTTTCCTAAACCTAAAAAGTACTTTAAGAATCTCTCAACTTTAAGTTAAAAGCGTCAGCTTTCAGTTTGAACTCTGCTGCACGGTGGGATTTTCTCCACCCGCCTAATGACTGCTAGTTCCTGTTGCGATTGGCAGTGTAGGCTGGTGAGCAAGATGGGAGCATATCAGTGAATCCGGGGGGAGGGTGGGAGGTGCGTAATTTCAAAGCTGAAGGTAATTATGCACCGAGAGCTCGGCTACCACAAGGTGAGGATACGGGGAGCCACCACAGAAAAATTCAGAGAGAGGGGAGGAGGCTCTGGAGGGTTGTGATGAAGGAGAGAAAGAAGTGACAGGTACATAAATGGGGTGAGAGACAGGGATGTGAGGAAAAATGGGGTTTGTATGAGAAAGTAGGAAGTAAGCTTGTGAAAAGAAGCTGCAGTGCAGTGGCTTTGATTGTTTCTGTACATTTCAGGCAGAAGTAACATCAGGCGCAGGGGTTGCATCCAGGGCAGTAACCGAGATTTACACTGAGGTCACAAGTCCGAGTTCCCCCAGTGCAACCTGACACCCAGACTAGTTTAAGAAGTCAGAAATATGGAGAAATGAGTATCTGCATACTTTGATCCAATGCAAGTTTTTAATAACCCCAACTAATGTCTGTATCATTTACACTGAGAGTCTATGTGTGCCTGTAAATCACAGAAAATATGAATAATGCAGTTCAAGATCTCAAAAAGAAAAAGGATTTGTATGGTCCACAGACATAAATGAGCATCAGCACTTCAACCGGTTTTCTCAGCTCGGCTCTATATGATTTATAAATAAAGTTACGTCACTATCGATAAAACATACTCAGTGTAGTCACAGATGGCTAGAAACACTCCAGAGGGTTTTAATTACGAAGCCAAAAGCTTTGAATGTGTGATGTTTTTGGCCGTCTTGCACCTTAGCATTGTGTCGAGAGTGTGGTGATATTCTAGACTGTTACATTATACTTTCAGTTCAGTTTTGTTTCAATGCTTTTTCAAAGCTTTCACCAGTGCAAGGATATAATGCCGGTGGAGAAATACGAAATTCATTTTATTCTGGAGGACCTGATGCAGCTTTAAGCTCTGAGGACGCTGTGAATGCAACTGTCAATAGACTGTGCGGGATGGGGGGGTCCATTAAACTCAACTGCTGATTTGGACCTTATTATCACTCCTCTCCTCTGAACTCAACTGTCTTCTCCTTTTAAAATCAGACTAAACAACCAAGTGACCTGGACCACCTGAAGGAATACCACGCTGAGTGCTCCTCAGGCTTTGCATGATGAAGAAAGACAGGACGGTAAAAACAGAGGCATAACCAGCTCCTCCCCAATCCCCACACGGCTCAGATCTGACTCAACACCTGACGCACAGCCTCATGTAAGTCTCTGAAAACATCACTCTGCACAGAGGTGAGAGACATTTCTATTGAAAAGAAACTGTCCAGACTTGATGCCATAATTTCTCTTATCGAGGTAGATTACTACAGAGAATTTCAGGCACCAAGGAAACAATGCAAAGGTCTGTTTTCAGTCATTACGGAGGTAGCTGTTTAGAGACTGTTGACGAAGTAATGAAAGCACTGGTGGATGACCGTTCTCCACGGTGGCCCCATGTTTGAAAGATATGCTGAAAAAGTGCACATGAAAGTCCATTTTTTCATGACACTCTGCACAACTTTTAACCTGACAAGGATGAACACTGTATAAAGAGTGAGAAACACAGGACCTTCACGCAGGAGACTGGGTTAGATTCCTGTGTGGAACCAATAATACTTCCCCAAAACAATCAAGGGATTCTTTTCAGGATATTTTCTACCCAAACCACAATCTTTTCCTAAACATAACCAAGTAGTTTTGGTGCTTAAACCTAACCCAAGTGCAAACCATCACCAGATATGTTTCTCAGCAAGCTTTATTTTGAAAGTCTAAACTGACGTTGAACAAACTGCAGTGAAAGACGTGAAAGACGTGAAAGACGGTTTGAAATCTTTTGCATTCTGCAGAAAACCAACGTCTTCAAAAAACTGCTAAAAGAATTCATGGTACACAACTCAAAGCACCAGTGGACACAGCGTAGCAGCAGGAATACTTTTCCAAATCCAATCTTTGCACTCATCACAGTTTGGGTCACCACCCTCTTTTAAAGGAAAATAAGTTGACCAAATTAACTTTAAAAATTGTTATTAATAGCAACAACTTATTGAATGAGGTGGTAATGATGTTCTTGCTTTATTTATCTATTTATGTATTTATTGGACTGTGCCTGTGTTGGACTGCTCTCCTGGTTTTGACCCTTCCTTTACATGTTGTTGTCGGACTGTTCTTCAGGTAAACGTGCTGAGTAACACTGGCTGGAAAACTGACGGACTGAAAAAAAAAGTACTATTTCACGTGAATTCAGACTTGGGCTAAAAGCAGGAACACAACAGAGTTAAGTAGTTAAGTCAGACTCAAAATACACTTTTAAATTCGTAGCAGGGTCTGGCAGCCATCTTGTCTCAGGCCACAGCAGGGTGTGAGAGAGAGGGAGAGTGTGGACGTGTATTACTATTACCCCATGTTGTGGGGACATAAATCTGGTTCCACAGTCACGTTGTGGGGACATTATGTAAGCCATGAAATGTTAGGATGAAGACTAAGTTTAAGGTTAGAGTTAGGGCAGGAAATTAATGTAAGTCAATGTAGTCTCAGAAATGTCCCAGGGAAAGCTTAATCCCTTTAGTTTGTCAGGTGTATTCAGGCCTTTTCCCGTGGTTTGTGGCCAGGTGAATTAAAGACAGAGTCGATGAGCGGCTCCAGTCTTGCTGTTAATCTCGTCATCGTGACAGGACATACAGTATGTCTCTCAGGGGTGGAGAGTCCAGGTGGCTTGTCCGGCAAGCGCCACATTGACACTTGGCGAAAAGCCACTGCACAATCCTAAAAATCTCTGACATTGCAAACGTTAAGAGCTAGCTGCCCTCTGGAAATCCTGTACAGACAAGAAAGACTTACCAATATTTCTCTTACATTTAACAAGATTTAATTTTAGAAAAATCTAAATCATTTTGTTTGTACAAAAAGCAAACCCCCAAATTTGCAGAAACACTACCAAGAGCATGACTTTGACATCCTCTCAGGTGCAGCGCTGTGGCCTGGTGTGGACATGTGTTGCAGCTGCTTTGGGTTCACTTCTTATGTCTGCTCTGCATGGTTGTGTGTATTCATATTTTGTGCGTTTGTCATTGTGAGTGCGAGACAGAGAGAATGAAGAGAGGTTTCTTTTCATCATTAAAAACAGCTAAGACGCAGGAGGAAAGGGAACTCTTTAATGCCACTAATTATCCTCCTCTCCTCCCTCGCCACGCTGCGCCGCCTGTGCAGGGATTTTCATTTGAATAAACCCGAATATGATGTGTTTGTGTCTGCCATCAGGGCTCTGAGGGTCAACATTAACAAGCAGGGAATTAACTCAAGGGAACATATTTGCTCTGTTGACAAGAGTCACTGTCCTGTCAACAAAACCAAATATGTTCATTTGATTAATTGTGGAATGAGTCTGCAGGAGAGAAAATCTCTCCGTCCGCCACGGCTTCTCACAGAGGCTGCCGGCCAACAGAGGGCGCCAGAGCATCAACGCTGCATGATGAAAAAAATCAGTATAACCGGATTGGACATGCAAAATACATAACTTGCAAAACAATTGTTTATTTTACTAAGTGTCCTTTATATCTATTATATCTATTTATGTGCATGTATGCATGGATGCTTTTGTTTATCAGCACCTGTTCGCCATTTTATTTTATATCTTCTGTGTAAAGCACTACTTTTGTATGAGATAGTGCTATACAAATGACTGAACAATGAATTGATCTGGTTGCTGTTGGTATGTTGTCTGTTATTTTCCTCTCTTCGTTCACCTTCTTCTGCCTGAATTTGGAAAAACGGTCTTCCTCCAGTCAGAAAGCCTGGTTTCACAGGCTGTGTGAACATTAACTTGCTACCAGACTCGGGCCAGTTAGTAAAACAATGTACCTAGAGGGTGTAATAAAGCATCACATAACAGAGACCTGCAGTGTATGTGTGAATAGAGCTCGATGTTCTTTTCATGATTTTACCAAAGGTGTGCTTGCACTTATTTAAACAGCCTCTCAGTCCACTGCTGAACGGCACGGGTGTCTCCTGTGGAAAAGCCTGTTGCTAACACTGCGAGTGGTTTGTGTTGTGACACTATTGGATGTCTTCATCAATTTGTTTGTATTTCTTTTCTTTTTTTTCTCCTAAATGTGACATATGTACATGTTGTCAAAGTTGAGAAGATGTTTGCTGCTTATTTCCATTTCCTCATGTTTTAAGATGCAGTGCCTTTAACTCTTTAAGCCACTGTATCCACAACAGCTTCAGCTACGATAATGCGATTCATCTGAGGGTGTCATTTATGAGTTTGTGCACACACACGATTATCTCGAGGGAATTAAAGGCTTGAACAAGAGAAATAAATCAAGAAATGTGGACATATTTAACAACTAGCCTCCTCATTTTCCCAAGTGTGTAGGTTACTTCACACATTTTATTGCAGACGTGAAGAATCCTCTTACAACACACGCTTAATTACAGCTGATTACAACAGCCGTCATCTAATTTATTATTTAGCATCTCTGAAACACTAAAGAACTGCAGTATAAGAGTTTCTAACATTTTTCCAAAAAAAAGTCTTCAGTAGGTTTTTGTCGATTAAAATGAACCATCATTTCTCAGTTTTACTTTAGACCAGCTCTCACAATCTCATTTCACAAAGAAAAATTACTTTTCATGTTCCTTGATATACACAAACACACCCACACCCCCCACACACACCATGTTTGATGTATTAACAGTGTAAAATGGGGCCAAATCCATCATTTTGAAAGCGTAGGTGACATCTCACTCAAATGGCAGATCCCATTTTGCAAAACGAAACATCCAATCCATACACAAATCGATTTATTCCAGCCGTTATCAAAGCCGCCGTGAGCGTCGGCCTGTGCAGAGAGCTACGTCTGTGGCGCTGATGCAACAGATGATGCGCAGGCGGCGCGGAAGCCGAAAATGGAGACATCAACATTCACCATATCTGATTGGCCGCCCCTCCTTAAACATCTGACAGAAGCGCACACCAGGAGAAACCACCCCTCACTGCACTGACATGTCCTCATCAGCCCTCCTCCTGCGTCATCCCCTGGATCATTATCAAATCCAACACCTCAACCTCAGCCCCCGTCGGTGAGGAGCCTTTCATTTTTCTTGCTAATTGAAAGTAACAAACACTTCCTCCTTCCTGCTGCAAACTCACTTGGCATCCTTAGTGTGCGGGCTTTCCTCGCTTGTTCTTCTAACGCCTCAAAACTAACACAATAAGCTTATTGTTTACTTTCCCACTGCGGGATCCTGAAACTTACATCATGAGGAACATCTGAGAGGCTTATGAAAGCAAAACTGGACTGTATAATTATTTCATATGTGGAGGATCTTCAACTTCAAGCGGCTCTGTGTTGTCATTTCTCTGCGGAAGTGGAGCGCTGCCACACACCATCTCCTCTCTTTGAGTTGGATTCCTATTAGTGTTCAGATGACAGTCACTAGTCCTCATCAGATTCTCACTTTTAAAAATAGACAGCCATTAGTCAACACAGTTCCAATATCTGGCACAAAAACAGCAGGAACCTGAAGGCAACTATACTAAACTGAAACAATCAGCATGAAACAAGAGCCACAGCTGCAGTAACTGATATTTACTCACATCTGCCAGCTTCTGGTTATTTTAAACTCTGACCTTAACTTTGTGGTAACCCTCAAAATGTCAGATCATCACCTCCAATCTGCTCAGTAAAGTGTTTAATCAATAAACCATTACCACATTCATTTAGAGACATGAATATGGAGTTTGATATTGATTTAAAATACTACACATAGATAATCATAACCAGAAGGTCGGTGGCTCGATTCCCGGCTTCTGCAGTCCGCAGGGCGAGGTGTCCTTGGGCAAGGTGCTGAACCCCAAACTGCCCCCAATGCTGTCTAAGGTGTGTGAGTGTGTGTGTGAGAGGGTGACAGTGGCACATGTTGTAAAGCACTTTGTGTGGTCAAAGTAGACTTGAAAAGCACCGGATGAATGCAGTCCAGTTACCATTTAGAAAATTAGGATGTTGGCATCAAACTGATCTGTAATCTGAAATAAGACTGATCATAAAAGAGTATTTTTGCAGGAAAGGTTTGCTTGGTTGCTGGGTAACAATAGAGCTATATTTCACTTTAGACTAAAATGTGTCGATCGCAGTATTTCACGTGAAGGCATCACTCCCAGAACGATCCCTTTTGATATCAAATAGGAAGATTTTTGGTTTTAAACACAAATCAACAAACAACACAACACCATCACCAACAACATTGGTCAAATAAGGTGGTCTATAACTTGCAAAATTAATAATATGGTGATGAGGTCAAAGAAAGAACTAAAAGTCTAAAAATCTGACCAAGCATTCAGAGCAAACTTCCAACACTTTTTTCAATAATTTTCGTTATTTTGTGCTGTGAATATATTTTAGTCAGTACTTTGTACCCAGTCATAATCACCGGTCACTCCAGTCCTCATATCAGTCTAGTGGGACAGTGACCTGCACCTACAGGCCTTTATCTGGTACCGCTGAGTTTGCATTTATTTTATGCTAATTTGATTCTTTTCTCCCTCTTTTCACTGTTGTATACTTATCTGTCATTTGCATTTCTTTAAGTTTTAATGTTTGTCTATATGTTTCATTTTTGCTTTTGTGCACAGGCGCCCGTGCAAGGGAGTGAACCGCTCTCATTTAACCCGACCTGTAATCTATGAATGAAGAGTTATTTGCCGGCTTATTGCTGCTGCTTAGGCTGCCACGTTAATCCACAGTTAATCAGTTTCTGAGCGTGTGCTGCTTGGGAAACAAAGTGCAGCAGGAGTAGTGTCGGAGGACTAAACAAAGATCCAGCAGCCTCATCAGCTTCCCTGTGAACAACAGCTCTTATCTTCCTTCTTCAAAACAAACACGTCGATGTGAGGAAGATGAAGGAGCCTGAACGTCCTCTTTGCAGCAGCCCTTGTATCGTGCTGACAGTATCGCAGCTGTTAATGTCAGCAAATCAAACTCTGGCCTGTGGATATACATTCAGTTTTGGCCACAGAAGGTGACATGCACATACTTCACAACCCCCCCTTTTGCTTGCGAGTGCATGGATGTTCACTCTTCCAAATAAGCCACAGTTGCCTGGAAGCTCTGCCCTCGATTCCTCCATCATTAAGCTAAATTCATTAGTTCAACAAAAGGCCACAGCCCGTTTTCCCTCCCTGTCCTTCCTGCAGTGGCGGCTGCTGCTGCTGCTGCATGTCGCCACACGGTTACTTTACAAATGGAGCCGGGCATTCACATAATTAAAGCCAAGATGCTGGGACATAATTCTTAATTAAACACTAATGTGATAAAGTGCTATGGCAGGACAGAACTCTCCTTTAAGGGAAGGGAGGCCTTTGTAATGAGGTGATTAATGGACTTAAGAGCGGAAGAAGATGTAATTGGCTGGTTGTCCCTCCCAGCTGTAGAGCAGGACACTGCTCATCACCTGCTGCAGAGGGCGGCGCGCAGACCAGAAAGTGATGCCGTCTGTCTGCAAGAAAGGTCTTCTTTCATCACAAATGCCTCTCAAATCGCATTTTTTTCTTTACATTTTTAATGTCTGAGAGAGATTACAGTTCCCCTCTAGTCACAAATGTGTTTCTTCTTGTTCCTACAGTTGGATGTTTGAACGCCGCCATGTAGACTGATGTCCAATCATTGGAGGATCTTTGCCATTACAGTTCTTTTAAATCAGACTTCTGATGTGTGAACAGCACTGACTGCCACAAGCAGTAAGGCAGCAGGTTTAAGATTCACACTTAAAGGTCAATATATACTCAGAGATAAATGATGTGTGTTTTTACACCTGTAGCCACGCCCAACAGTGATGTCACAGCGTACCAACACACTGCAGAGTATACTTCAGGTCACTGCAGTAAGGTAAGGTCAACAAGAGTTTCAGCTGCTTTTTTTCCTGTGAACAAGCTAAACTTCAGTTCATATTCAGTGTTTCTTACTAAAACGCACTGTGTGTATCCCTGAGATCTAACAAACACACTATTTTCGTAAAAAAAATCTGCATTGTTTACATCCTTGTTTGCTAGCTTGCAGTCTCCTTTGTGTGTTTCCATCTCAACTCTCAGCAGAATAGCATGAGACCACTGGCAGGAATGTAGCAACGTTGCAATATGGCAGCAACTCATCTGCATGCATGAAAGCATGCAGATGAGGTCAACGTAAGTTTTTGTTGAGCCCAAACTTCAGAATGAGGAAGACTTGTTATGTAAGTGGCTGTGGATTGGTTGATGGTAGCAGATGGGATGGTTCAGTACAGCGGGGCTGCAGTGGACACGGCCTCGCTAAAACTGGACAGCAGACGATGGAAAAACCCTGTTTGGTATGGGTATGAAGAATCTGGATTTCTGCGACGTGCAGATGGTGGGGGTAGAATTTGGTGTGGGGGAATATTTTCTTGGCACACATCAGGCCCCTTCATACCAATTAAACATTCTTTAAATGCCACAAGCACTGGTTGCTGACCATGTGCATGCCTTTATGGTCACAGTCTACCCATCTTGTAATGGCCACGTCCAGCTGGATAATGTACCACATCACAGAGCACGTCATCACAAGCTGCTTCCACCAACATGACAATGAGCTCAGCGAATTCCAACGGCCTCCACAGTCAACAGATCTCAGTCCTGCGCAGCATCTTGGAATGCGATGCTCTCGTGTCAACATGAAATCTCTCAGGAAGGCTTCCAGCACGTTGTTGAATGTCATGAAGAACTCAGGCTGCATGGCGAAATAACACATGCAGCAGATGCGGCGAGATGCTGTTTGGCTGTAGTGAGTGTAGAGGCAGCGGCAGAGGTTAATGACAGTGAAAGGTTTGATAAAACACTGTGTAATTTACAATTTTATGGGCTTCCGTTGTTAGCCCCCTACCCATGCTGGCTCCAGCAGTTTATGTCTACAACCCTAATCATGCCGTTTCTTGCCTCTGCCTGTTTTCGCCACCCCACGTGAGTCAGTTACACCTGGCATGTTTCAGTGGGACTGCGCCATGAGGCAGTAAGTATAAACTCCCACCCTCCTAATAGCTGCTTACATTTGCACTCCAGAACTTTCTCTCAGTCTGAGCGATCCAGGCTCAGCGTCCTAACCAGTGTCCTGAAAGCCTCCGCAGGTGTTGAAGAGCAGATGGAAAACACAGCTGATCTGCAGAGAAATTTAATTAGATTTAATTACATCTTTCTGTCGGCGCCAAATTAACATTCAGAATAAGATGGGAAACTGCTTAAAAATTACAGGCTGTAGCTTGAGATTTTTTTCTTAGGAGAAAATAATGTGTCACTGAGTCGTGAAGGGACCTTGGATATACAATTTTAATAACCCTCATCATAAAGGTTGTAAATGATGCAGAGTTGTTCAGTGCCTGAATCATGATGTGTCTGTCTTTTATAACAAGAGTCAGCAGCTGCTACCTTAATTTGGCCTTGCAAGCTAAAGACATGCTTGTTAGGCCTGTTTAAAGCAATAGTTGAATTGTTTTGGTGAGAGGCAGTGGAGGCAGAAGTGGACAAAAGAAATGAAGGATGCATCATAAGCAAACATACACCTATAAGGAGAGTTTATACCATAGGTGCAGCTGAAGTGAATGCAAACCAGGAAAAGAAAAGAGAGGCCAAAGCTGGGGCTAAGTGATGAGCTCTGCACAGCAAGGAGGGACATCAACAACTGGGCAGGAAACACCCACACCTCGTGAGCTTTTAACACCTGTCCACAGGTGACTTCTATGAGTAATTATCTGTCCCTGGAGCTTGTGTAGGTGGACCTACAACTAGAATACATAGATTGAATTTTGGATTAATGCTTAAACGATTGCAAGTTGTTTACTTGCTTACTCGATTAGTGACTTGAAAATTAGAAAAAATTATCATGCAACAATACAACATTAATTAATCTTGCACGGAAAAATGAGAACATTTTTCAAATGTGAGAATTTGCTCATTTTAGAGCATTGCAAATAAGATATCTTTGAGTTTTGGACCAAACAAGTTGTTTGAAGGTGGTTCTGGGTGATTGTGATGGTATTTTCTGGCCTGTTTTAATCAGCTAAATGATAATTAAAAAAAAAAAAAAAAAGCAACAGACTAAATGCAGTGATTAGTTGCAGATAAATATAAATAACACAAATGTGACAGATGGTTTTAATAGATGGGTTTTTAAACTATCTGCAATTGTGACTTTCAACATTATACTTAAAATATTAGAGACTGTGGGAAATTCACTTCATGTAGCTTTTAGAAAACAAGTAATTGGCAGCTTCATGAGCTCTTCTAATGATCTCATCTCACACATCACAGCTGAAATGAAAGTCTGGCAGGTGAGCGAGGAAGCAGCTGCTGTGACCTTAATCATCAGAAAACAATTTCACTCCCATTTTATTGTGAAAACCAAAGGTGTTTGAAAGTGTTTGTTGAGTCCAGTCCCTGGATTTAATGGTACCACCTTTAAGATGTTTTTTTTTTTAAGTTTAATGTTTTTCTTGGCTATAAAATAACATGACAATTGCAGCCACAGAAGCTCTGCTTGTCATTTGAAACAGTGTAGAAATGCCACTCACAGTTCTTGTCCTCTCTGCTCTAATGAAAATGTTATTTAACATCCTGCAGGAAGGGAATTTACAGCTTTCATGGAAAATCCAACCCCGAACCACTCAAATCCTGCCGTATGAAAGAACAAAGCAGCTCCATGTTGCTGCTGTTTCTCCCTGAATATTCTGCTGTTTAAAACTAAGACTTTGCTTAGAAACAGTGGCGGTTGAAAAGCTGCAGGATTTGCAGAATTTTGCTCGCCATCCCAGTAGCTTTGATGTTGTTACGTCAAGCAAGAAATGCTACCTGTAGAGTCTTTAAAGTCGACCACAGGAGATGAATGTGAAGGAGAAACTCAGCCTCTGTGACCAGGCCCGAATGATCACACTCAACTGTTTCTGATTGGAAAAGCTGCAACTTCAACCAGGATTTCCAAATTAAAAAGTTTCAACTGTGGTGAAAGTTCAGTGAGGAATGTAATTTATCTTACATTTTTATCATATTTATTCACTTATTATATTTTTAGGCATCCCATAATATCAAAGGATGGACCAACTCAAGCAGCTGGCTGGTGGATGTTAATCCACTGAGGAGCCTAAATGAAATTGTTGACAGCTGTGGTGAGGTGGTGTCTGAGCTGGTGAATATACTGTGGCTGTTATTTATATCTTTACCTAGTTTACATAGGCATGAGCCCCAGAGGTGGGTACATTATGTACTGTAACTGCATGCATGCATCACTACACCTCTGTTTGGCAGTGATGTCTAGGTATTACCCAAGTGATACGACACACACACACACACACACACACACAAAAAAGAGAAAGAAGTTGCTGTAACTTTTCAGTGCTTTGAACAGCATGAACAAAATTGCATTTACCTCCACTGTAGGGAGTTCAGACATGGATGTCTTCAGACTTGGGATTAGTGAGAAAATATGCTTTTGTGATTTGAGTGAACCAACATTTTAAAGTGTGACCCCGTCCATGAAATCAAAACCTGTTTCTGATGCAATTTATGGTCAACCACTCAAGCTGCCTTCACTTATCACTCGTCACTCTTCACTCTTCTAACACCATATCAGAGCTTTATTAAATTACTAATAATGCAAACCAACACAGTAAGCAGTGACCGGTGTAGTCTCATCACGTAAAGTTCCCTCAAGATCTCAACATGAATCCCTCTTTTTCAGTGACATATGAATTCCAAAATATTTGTGGTGGAACTTTTCCAGACAAACTCCACAGCTGCTGAAGTGGCGAGGCATCCAGGGGTGACATTTGCATCTGAATGAGCAGGACTGTAGATGAACACATCCATCTAGATGGATGTGAACAAACTGCCAGAGATCCAGACCAGACGGACTCACAGACAGCTTGGCTTCCTCGCCTGCCAACATGGAAGCTCCAGAGCTGTGGCTGCTTCTTGGCGCAGCAAGTCGAGGCCGTCCGCTGGCTTTGCTCTCCGCTCTGTACTTCACGACTCAACCTGGCAACCTCAGCACCTAATCAGGCCGCTGCGCCGCCGCGACAAGCGGCTTCACAAGGTGCGATGGCAGGGAGCCCCAGCGGAGAGACGAGCCGATCCAAAACTAGACGGACACGACTGCCAGTGCTGTATAAGTGCCCTCCAGCAGCTGAACCTGGTGCAGGGTTTGACCTCTGGCCCCTCTGGTTAAACGTGGTGATGGTCTAAGAGGGATGCTTAACTATAAGCTGCTTTAACAGTTGTATTTTAGATCAATTAAGGTTTCAGATCACCGTGACATTGTTGCGATCCAGCAGGTTTCACACAGATTAAACAACATTCACCTGAGCACACACCTGCTGCAAAAATCAATTCTGAGGGGAAACACGGTCTGATTGGCTCATTTAAAATTCATTGTGCAAAATGAATGATGATTGAGCGTGATGATTCTTATATATTGAAGTCAGCTCAGACACGTGCTATAATGCTATAATGCAATGTGTTGCTTTAATACTCTACTCTGCACCATTTGAATCGTGCGCAAACAGTCAATAAAAATGAGTTAATGCTGTTGAAGGGCTAGTTATGGTAGTTGTAGCCAGCTAGCATCACACCTAATTACTTCTTTAACCACCACTGACTCCCATGATTTGGAGAGCTTTTCCCGCTGAGTTGCTGTTAATAACATCTTTGCGTCCACAGAGATGCATCATATAGGCTTAGACCTGCAGTATTATGGAAGTTTGAACGTGTTGGTCTCAGGCAGCGCATAATGTTCCGGGAACACACATCAATCAAGTGGACGCTCGCTACTGTATCTGTGTAATTGCTGCGGACACTTAATATTTGCATAAAGATGAGTTCAGCTCCTCTTCTGGCACCTCACCACGACACTCACTTCACCTCGCTATAAACCTCTCCAAAATGTCTGCACCTGCTCTCATCCGTTATTGCCTGTGCACGGTGCCCCTGACTCCGCTTCACACAAACAACCGGGAAAAGGAACGAGGAGTGAACACTGCACGTGTGTGTCTGCTGCTCTCAAAGTCATCAACGCTAAATCCTTAAAAAAAATCTAAATGCTGTCATCCTCACTCTCTGCTCATCCATATATGTACAGTTTCCTTTCTCTTTCTTTATTGTATTTTACATTCCTGGCTCACTTTTTTCACTTTGTCTCCTCTCAATCTTGAGCCCTCTCTCAGAGAAAATAACTTTACATGCAACTAATTTTACAACAGAAAATACTTTTTGAAGAAAAGTTAATGCCAACTGAAAGATGTTCTATTAACATAATGAGGAAATGATGCTGATTGAAGTCCCCTGCAAGCTGCAAAAGGGTTTATACTGAAGGTATGTTTACTGACAACGTATTTCATTTGTCTTCGACCAAAATCTTGCAGCGCTTTACCCGCTCGTCCTGACTACAGAAGTATTGAACTGTTTTATTGTCATGTTTAAGCCCTGACAGCACTTGATTAACGTTAGGCAAAGATAATGGTCTATTTTAATACAGAAAAAGTCAGCAGCAATCACAGTCACAGGGCTTTAGTTGCCTAAACCTGACCACAGTCTAGTCGTGAACCCTGGATTCTGGTTTCACACTCCTGCACTGTATACACCTGCCATCCACCCTGACCACCTCCAAAAACACGGACCACCTACAAATGTCGACTCTGAACATGTTCCAGCCAACGACCACATTTGTCAGCACGATGCAGATTAGCTGTATATAAATATTGTTTCTAGGAGACAGGGTCTGTGTCTTTCTTTCTTCTTTTTCCTTTTTTCCGCATGCTTATATATTTGTGTTGGGCTCTGTCTCCATCCCTCTATCTCTATTCTGCGGTCAGGCCTGAACTTGTAATTGCATGCCATGGCAACAATCACAGGACACGAACCGACAAGCGGAGAGTATCCCTACAATGGCAACACACTGTATTGTCTATCACTGTCCCTGCACTCACATCCACCCATGCAGCAAGTCTGCTGTTGCTTGTTTTCTTTCACCACCCAGATATATAAACAAGGATACAATCAATCAGTGCTTCCTGAACAACAGGTCAGTCTCACCCTGTCTCTCAAACTCAGTATTTCCGCCACAAGGAAACACATTCTTGAATTTGACGATGAAAGAGAGTTGAAGCGAATGTTTGCAGAGAGGGTTTCAGGTGTGACAGAGCCTGTGCCCTGTCTGCCTGCCTTCCTCTACTGAGCCTGCTTTCTTCCTCTGAACCCACCTGCTTTTTCACTCCTTTTTTAAGGCTTTGTTTGTGGAGCACACCCCTTCTGTCCTTCTCTGTCCAAATTTATCTCACTGCATCTCTCTTTCTCTCTGTCACTCTCTCTCTCTTTACACACACACACACACACACACACACACACACACACACACACACACACACACACACACATACGTACACAGAAACGAACTGCTGCCCCTCATTTCTCAACTGGTCAACTCTCTGTCCATATGTTGCCACTAGGGGGCAGTAAAACTCCACATGTTCACACATGATAATGTTGTGTTAATGTGCCACCCGCTCCCCTTTCACACACACACACACACACACACACACACACACACACACACACACACACACACACACACACAGTAAATATATGGTAGTGAGTAAGTACTTTGAATGTTTTAGTTTAAAATAATGCAGTTGGATGAATTTCAGTTGCTGTTTCAATAAAGTCAACTTGCACGATTTTGAAGGCATCACAATAATTTTCCATGATAAAAGATGAAGCCGAGTTGTGTCGGTTGCAGAAGCGACTGCTGCACCACTTAAACAGAGGTTGTCATGGGAGTCGCTCTCTTGGTCTGTGTGGGTGTTTTTTTTAAAGGGAAACCAGCTTAAAAACAGCCAGTTTTTTAGGTTGGCGTTGTTATGTGGCAGCAAGTTTTACTGGTTAGATTCAGGCAGCCAAAAATATCTAGCGTTTTTTTCATGGTTGGAGACCAAATTGACATTACAGGTTCAAATTGTTATTAGCTGTTCTGTTAAACTTGCTTTAAGCTTTTGTCCAAGAACTTGAACTCATCAAATTGTACAGATAGTTTTACATTTAGTACCAGTATTACACAAGCCCACAAATGTTTATTAGTTTTCTAAACTAGCACTATTGATCGTCTAGTTTTAATTTTGTTCACTGTAAAAAATGAAGTGTAAAAAAGTGTAAAATGTGAAAAATGAAAAATGTGACAGGACAATATGACAACATGAATATGTCCCTCCATGTGCCCACTTCCTATGATAATTGTATAAAAGAGATCACTGTAATGGCTGTCATGTCAAACAATTCCATCACTTTTCTCACTCATTGTTTATTCACACACACACACACACACACACACACACACACACACACACACACACACACAGAAGCACCTTTATAAACTGAGGGCAGTGGGTTTTCTTGGACTGTGTGTGTGTGTGCATGTGTGGTGTGTGTTTGAGCAGCCTTCTCCTTGGCTGCAGCATGGATCTCATTTCAGGAGTTGGAATTAAAGCTGGCTGAGACCTAATCCCAGCGTAATACCCCCCATCTCCCCGCCCCATTTTATGAAGGCGGGAAAGAGGGTGGAGGAGGGTGAGCGAAATCAGAAAAGTAGGGAGTGATTTGAGGGGTAGAGAGGTGAGTGAAGACGAGGAGTGAGGTGTTTGGGCTGAGAGACAGAATGGGACATAGACTAGAGGCAGATGATAAAAGCTGGGTTCGTACAGTGTAATCCAACTACAGCTGATTAGAAAATAACATAACGACTAGAAATAACAGAAATAATCAGATCTGCAATGACAAGCAGCTCTGTATGTACATACATGTAATGCTACAGCATGTGTGGCAGGGACAGTCTGCCCATCTTACATGTCAAGTGATGCTTAGTGACAGCAGGTGAGCAGTATCTCAGAAGTCTGAAAATTGTATCACTTAATTGACATGAAATGCAAACAAATATGGTATTTTCGTATCATGCGATATTCAGATTCACATTAAATGTTACATGTGGTAATGTTAGCATGTTGCCATGATTACATTAGTATGTTTGGCATATAAGAACATGCTTTGTGATCGAAGATGAAATGTCAGTCACCAGGATTTACTGTCTACAAACATTAATACCTGCACCAGATTTAATGGAAATACCACCATAAGATTTCACTTTGAACAATATTGTCATTTGTTGTCAACCAGGGCCGCTTTTAGTTTCTATGAAAAGTGTAGGAGGTGGCTGAGAGTAATCATTTTTATGTAATGTATGATTCTTCAAACCATAAACTGCATAGTAATACTATTTGCTCCCATAAGGTAAAATTTCTATTATGTGTCTGAAGGAACAAATCTGCTTCCATTTTAAGCAGAGATTCAGACTGAAAACAGCACTGTGAGCTGCTTAATATCAGACTGCAAAGTGCTGCACTACTCACAGACAGGATTTTATGACTCTGGAGAGTTATCACCAGGAATGTGTGTATTTGATTGGCCAATGCAGATCTTTGCTGGATGATGTCACATTGTGGTCAACATTTTTGCCAGACAACCCAGAGTCCCCTTTGTTGGCACATAGCTGCACGAAGTCAAGTAAATTTTACTTGCATAGCCCAATATCATACATCACAATTGGGCTTTACAATCTGTCCAGCAAACATACTCCTCTGTCCTTAGACCCTCAGTTTGAATGAAGAAAAATTCACATAAATGGAATAAACCTCAGGAAGAGCAACAGAGGAGGGATCCCTCTCCCAGAACAGGACAGACATGCAATAAATGTTATATGCACAGAACAGACTCACAGGAGAAAATCAGAGTAGATACAATTATGATGACAAGATGTTGATTGTAAAACATAAGTGCAGAGGATGGATCCAGGAGGACAACTGAGCA